>NW_025285297.1:0-1142 GCF_018294505.1 Triticum aestivum
ATGAACTCCGTCGAATATAACCTTTCTCCAATAAATCCTTGATATGTTTCTTGACCTCCTCCAGATCATTCGCGGGCATCCTATAGGGTCTCTTGGATATTGGCCCTGTGCCTGGCAATAGCTCTATCAAAAACTCAATATCTTGGTCCGGTGGCATGCCTGGTAACTCCTCTGGGAAAACATCCGGGTAATCCTTTACTACATGCACTTCTTCCTAAACAACTCCCATGAGGGTATTTACTTGGCTACTTCTTGGCGCATGCCTAGATACATACTTGATCCTTTTTCCCTCCGGGGTGGTGAGACAAATTGACTTACTAACATAGTCAATGCTTCCTCCATACTTTGACATCCAGTCCATTCCTAATATCACATCCAATCCTTGTGACTCCAAGATAATTAGGTCGGGCGGAAAACATGGTTGCCAATGGTCAAGGGTATCTGGTCACACCATCGACTAGCCATATACTCTGCTCCAGGTGAGCTTACTAACAGAGGATTCCTAAGGGTTTGGGTCGGTAGTTTAAACTTATCCACAAATTCCCTTGATATGTATGAATGCGACGCACCAGTATCAAAAAGAACAAGAGCGGTAAATCACTTAACCAAAAACTTACCTATAACCGCGTTTGGCTGCTCTTCAACCTCCTCCACATTAACGTGGTTCACTTGTCCTTTGTTGAATGGATTGGGCTTCTTCCCAGCGCTCCCATTTTTGTTTCTATTCTTCCCTTCAGGGCACTCCGTGGCATAGTGTCCGGTCTTCCCGCACTTGAAACAAGTAACGTGGCTTAGGTCTCTCTTGGTGGGTGTGGCTGGATTGGGGCGGTTCTGATTGTTGCTTGCTCCATTCCCATTCCCATTCCTAGGGCCAGTATGATTATGGTTACTTCCTCCATTATGGGTGTGGCCTCCATGGTTATGAACAAGTCCTCCCAAGTTCGGGGTTAAGCGAGGCTTCTGCTGAGCTCCTGAGTTATACCTCCCTTGTCCATACTTCCTCTTACAGCTCTCAATCTGCTGCTGCTTCCCTTTAATCATAAGAGCCTTATCTACCAACTCCTGGTAGTTGGTGAATGTTGCCACCATAAACTGCATACTCATCTCATCATTCAGCCCTTCCATGAACTTCTCCTAGTTTG
>NW_025285298.1:0-1142 GCF_018294505.1 Triticum aestivum
GCGCGCCTCGCCGATCCGCATTGTGCGAATCGCAGCCCAAGCCTCTTTCGCCGTCTTGTACTCGACGAGCGCCATCATCACATCATCAGGAACAGACTGGGAGATCGCTGCCATCACGCCCATATCTCATTCCCCGTCGTACTCGGCGTCGCCCTCAACCACTGACCACGCGCCCAATGGACGCATGATGATCTTCATCTTGGCTTCCCAAAGATGGTAGTTCGATTCCGGAGGACCAAGGCACCTTCCTCCGAGGAGCTGTCGCCCGTGCGCTTCCCCGGCGGCTGGTACTTCCCCGACGCCAGCACCTCCTTCGGTGTCTCATCGCTCGCCATCGCCTCTGAACACCACCGCCACTCTTCACCACTCTCGCCGCCGCCGCCGCCGCAAGGTCGCCTCCCTCAAACCGAGGCTCTGATGCCAATTGTCAGGGAATTTAGCCCCTGGATCAATCAAACGCACGTGATCTCGTGGACTTGAAGAACACACACGCACGCGAACACACAGGAGACGAACATGAGGTTTTGGCGACGCGGACTAATTGTGTCTTTTGTGTTTCTTTCCTAATTCCCATGGCCTCCCGCCCAACAGAACGTGGCCCAGTACAACGAAAAAGCCTCCTCACGAGGTTGAATGAGGCCTCAAATTACTAAAAACATATCAAATTTCTTAAGTTGATTTTCCACATCATATTTTTTTGAGGAACTGGGACAGTGGGAGAGGCTCCCACTGTCATATATATTAATAATTATAACACACTTTCCACATCATATTACTATATATTGATCATATTCCCGCATTAAACTAATACAGCCGCAGAAGAATCTAACCCTGAACTTTGCATTGGCCCTCTCCAATTAATTTTTTCGACACAGAAGAAAACATGTATTGATATTATCATCATGTCAATCCAAGACAACCAGTCCAATATATATGTGCTAATATATCATTGAGTTTGCTAGATCAGGAAATCAACCAGAGGTTGTCGGAGGATACAAAATTGACGAAGGAGCAACGGCAGGAAACGGCTCCAACAATTTCTTGTTCTCCAACACGGACCATTCACATTGAGAGACGTCGCGTGCCTAGTTTTCGGGTGCTGGTGCGCATTCTTCCTATCACATTGAAGTCCGCTCAGTTAC
>NW_025285299.1:0-1142 GCF_018294505.1 Triticum aestivum
TCTTTCAGAAACAATCACTCTCTACTCTGGATGGACCGGTACACCTACTTTCCCCTACATCTGCTAGTCCACCTCTTCAAGAGATCCTGTAACCTACTCAGCTATGCTAGAGCCCATAATAGCTTGTGGCTGCACACGGAAGTTTCTAGCATGAATAATCTTATGATCCCTTTGAGCCTGGGTGGCGGACCTTATACATACAGACAACACTGGGTTCTCCAGGTGCCTCAATCCACCCAGATGTGAGTTTTTGTTGCCACCTTAAGTTGAACCATTATTAAACATCTCACATCTGTCATGAATATCGCTCAAACCCAATCCACGTCTACGAGCATAGCATGGCAATATAATAGCAACGTAGAAGTAACTCCCAAGGGTTTGATATAGTAAAGCAGGTAATAGGTACTACCTCAACTACTTCCCAGATACCCACAAGTTATTTAGATCCTAATCATGCAATGTGTTTGGGGAAAAAGATCTAATGCAATAAAACTGGGTATGAACGGAATATGATCAAAGTGTTACTTGCCTTGCTGATGATCCGCAAAACCTAGCGAGTCAAAGTAACAAGCGGCACACTCCGGGTACTCTATCGCAAACAAACAAACATACAATCAGTACTCAGCTAATGCACAGGTAAAACTCGATTGAAAGATCCAACCAGAAATTTCAACTTAAGAACTCCGGTTTGCAAAAAGAATCAACTCGAAAGAAACAACGAAGGTCAAACAGCGAAAGAAAGAAACTTCGTTTGCTAATCTAGATGTAGGTCAAATTTTACTGTAGCAAAAACTTGTTTGAGTAGGTTAAACGGAAAGAGAATTTCGAGACGAAACTCTGGGCGCTTGAATCGCCTGATTCCGATAAACGAGCGAGAAGTTAAACAGATTCGAAGATTCGATCAGAAATCGAATCTGAGAAAATAACGAGAAAATCCGAAAAAGAAAAACGGACGAACGGTTAAATAACGGACGTTCGTTAACAGAGAAAAACCGACGAACGCGTTCGTTAAAACGAACGATTCAGTGAACGCTCGCGAAATAAGAAAACCGAAAAAAAACCGATCTAGGGTTTTTTTTTAACGAAGGGTTTTTTTAACAGAAAACCGGTCAACTACGAAACGGGGCAGCGGCAGTACCTCG
>NW_025285300.1:0-1142 GCF_018294505.1 Triticum aestivum
ACCTTGGGGTTCGACAACAATGGAAATCGCTTTAGGACCCTAAAACGGTGAGTAATAGTCCACGAAAGGGACATAATCGACAAAAACCGCGATTGTTGATGACCAAAACATAAATGCACCAGGGGTTCGTCAATCGTGGAAATCCCTCCGGGACCCGAAACAGCGAGTAATAGTCCACAAAACGGGCGAGAATCGGCCAAAACTGCGAGTGTTGATGAATGACACGTAAGTGCATCTTTGGGTTCAACAACTATGGAAATCGGTTCGGGACCCCAAAAAGGTGAGTGATAGTCCACGAAACGGGTCAGAATTGGCCAGAACTGTGAGTGTTGACGACGGGCACGTAAACGCACCCCCGGGATCGTGAATCGTGGAAATCGCTCTGGGACCCCAAAACGGTGAGTAATAGTCCACGAGACGGACCAGAATTGGGCAAAATGGTGAGTGTTGATAACCGACACATAAACGCACCCCAGGGATCGCAAATCGTGTAAATCGCTCTAGGACCCCAAAACGGTGAGTAATAGTGCACCAAACGGACCAGAATCGGCCAAAACTGCGATTGTTGATGACCGACACGTAAGCGCACCGTAGGGTTTGTCAATCGTGGAAATCACTTCGGGATACCAAAACTGTGTAATAGTTCAAAAACGGGCCAAAATCGGCCAAAACTGCGAGTCTTGACGACCAACACGCAAGCACACCTTGGGGTTCGACAAAAATGGAAATCTCTTTGGGACCCCAAAACGGTGAGTAATAGTCCACGAAACGGGTCGGAATCAACAAAACCTGCGAGTGTTGATGACCGAGACGTAAACGCACCCAGAGGTTCGTCAATCGTGGAAATCACTCCGGGACCCCAAAACAGTGAGTAATAGTCCACGAGACGGCCAGAATTGGCCAAAATTGTGAGTGTTGATGACCGACACATAAACGCACCCCCGGGGTTCATCAATCGTGCAAATCACATCGGGACCCCAAAACTGAGTAATAATCCAAGAAACGGGCCAGAATCGGCCAAAACTGCGAGACTTGACGACCAACACGAAAGCACACCTTGGGGTTCGACAACAATGGAAATCGCTTTAGGACCGTAAAACGGTGAGTAATAGTCCACGAAAGGGACATAATCGACAAAAACC
>NW_025285301.1:0-1142 GCF_018294505.1 Triticum aestivum
GAGAAAGTGGAACAAGTACAACATGCCTGTGTCGTTAGGGTCGCACACCACACAGTCGTTCTGGCCCGCCGCTCAGCGTGCATTGGCTTGGCATTTTCTATGTACGAGTCATAAAGGTAAAGAATGTTGTGTTTGCGTCGCACCCCCAAATGGTCTATCTGGCATGCCGCTCAAGCTAGGGAACTCTTGTTGTCTTTGCATTTTCACTGTCAGGTGGGGCCGCAGTTGAGCAAATCGACTATCAGCAAATCCCCACCCCGCCCACCGCCTGTCGGTTGAGTTAGAATTAGAAGAGTGAAAGGAGGGAGAAGAGGTAGCTGTAGCACGGACGCTATTGTCAGATGGGACTCGTGTTGATAGAATAGGAGTACTGAGTACTCGTACGTCTAGTACTGAGTACCACTAGGTGGGTGAGTGCAACCTATACCTGTCATCACTTCAGGTCTCCTTTTCGAACTGCAGCTATGCTTCATAGTACATATTTTTTCATGCAGTTTTCCTCCTATATGTACTCTGAGGCTATTTCCACGTGCTTCCTTTTGCCAACATGTGAGAAATAGAGTATCTGGGTCGTAGTTCATGCATGACTCGGAGCATATGGAACCATGCCGGCATACTTTACATTTCAGACGTGATGAATTACATGCAAACCCCCTGCACAAGAGTAAATAAATGAATGAATTACTACATGCAAACGGGATTATTTTCATAGAAACCAGAGCTCGTTTGTCACATCCCTAGTTCTGACAATGTCTAGTGCATGCATTAGGGTCTTACATCATGTTTAAATTTCATTAAACCTGAGATGGGGATGGACTAAGCCCTAACACCAAATGAATTCAACTAGGGTCAAAATAAAACCCTTTTCATTGAACTCAAAATGTCCTCTAAAAATGTTCAACATTTCTGGTTTGAGGTGGAAGCATCTACCAAAAATGGTTTATATTTTTGCAGGGCATATTTGGTCACTGAATTAAATCATATTGTATTTGACTTGGGCATTTAAATATTATAAATAATTTAAATGCTCAAATAAATGTTGGAAATTGATAAGGGTCACTGGAATAATTCAGAAAGCACCCACAATTATTTCCAGGATTTTATAAAATGATTTGATATTAAAACAAATCAAAAACAAATTG
>NW_025285302.1:0-1142 GCF_018294505.1 Triticum aestivum
ATCCGAGCCTAGGTTTTATGCGTTGATGTTATATGCACGAGTAGAACACAAGTGAGTTGTGGACGATATAAGTCATACTGCCTACCAGCATGTCATTCTTTGGTTCAGCGGTATTGTGAGATGAAGCGGCCCGGACCGACATTACGCGTACGCTTACGCGAGACTGGTTTCACCGTTACGAGCACTCGTGCTTAAAGGTGGCTGGCGGGTGTCTGTCTCTCTCACTTTAGTTGAACCGAGTGTGGCTACGCCCGGTCCTTGTGAAGGTTAAAACGGAGTCTATTTGACAAACTATCGTTGTGGTTTTGATGCGTAGGTAAGAACGGTTCTTGCTAAGCCCGTAGCAGCCACGTAAAATTTGCAACAACAAAGTAGAGGACGTCTAACTTGTCTTTGCAGGGCATGTTGTGATGTGATATGGTCAAGACGTGATGCTATATTTTATTGTATGAGATGATCATGTTTTGTAACCGAAGTTATCGGCAACTGGCAGGATTAATATGGTTGTCGCTTTATTGTATGAAATGCAAACGCCCTGTAATTGCTTTACTTTATCACTAAGCGGTAGCGATAGTCGTAGAAGCAATAGATGGCGTAAACGACAACGATGCTACGATGGAGATCAAGGTGCCGCGCCGGTGACGATGGTGATCATGACGATGCTTCGGAGATGGAGATCACAAGCACAAGATGATGATGGCCATATCATATCACTTATATTGATTGCATGTGATGTTTATCCTTTATGCATCTTATCTTGCTTTGATTGACGGTAGCATTTTAAGATGATCTCTCACTAATTATCAAGAAGTGTTCTCCCTGAGTATGCACCGTTGCGAAAGTTCTTCGTGCTGAGACACCACGTGATGATCGGGTGTGATAGGCTCTACGTTCAAATACAACGGGTGCAAAACAGTTGCACACGCGGAATACTCAGGTTATACTTGACGAGCCTAGCATATACAGATATGGCCTCGGAACACGGAGACCGAAAGGTCGAGCGTGAATCATATAGTAGATATGATCAACATAGAGATGTTCACCATTGAAACTACTCCATCTCACGTGATGATCGGACATGGTTTAGTTGATTTGGATCACGTGATCACTTAGATGACTAGAGAGATGTCTGTCTAAGTGGG
>NW_025285303.1:0-1142 GCF_018294505.1 Triticum aestivum
AAATTTATGAAGTGGCATCTTGTATATTTCGTCCAAGGCTTCATGCACCCATTATGGTGGCTTCAAAGTCCTGAAATCATCACTTGTAACTCCGTTCTTGTTCCCCTTGCGCATGCCGTCATCTCCATGCTTGTTCTTGCTCCAATGTTCATCCTTCTCCAAGCTAGGCCCTTCATTTGTAAGCAAAACAAATGTATCCAATTTAGGCAGCATCATATTCTCATGAACATTAGAATCATTACCAAGAAACGAAAGTACCTGGTAATTTAGTTGGCGTGCACGAGCTCTAGTAATTGGTCCAGTATGTATAGCAGTAGGGGCTGTGGGTGTAACAATTGTATTGATGTCCTCATCATCCTCCCCTTCTTGAAATGAAGTCGTCCTCGACGGAAGTTCATCTTCCTCACCCAAATAAGGCTTCAAATCTGCAATGTTAAAAGTGGGCTAACCCCAAAATCTGCAGGCAGCTCAAGTTTATATGCATTATCATTTATTTTCTCTAACACCTTAAAGGGACCATCAGCACGTGGCATTAACTTTGATTTGCGCAAATCAGGAAATCTATCCTTACGCAAATGTAACCAAACAAGATCTCCAGGTGCAAACACAACATGTTTTCTACCCTTATCTCTAGCAAGTTTATATTTAGCATTCATACGCTCAATGTTTTCCTTAGTTAACTCATGCATTTTTAAAATCAATTCAGCACGTTGTTTAGCATCAAAATTAACCTTCTCCAAAGATGGAAGAGGCAACAAATCAATAGGTGCACGAGGTAGGAAACCATACACAACTTCAGAAGGGCACATCTTAGTAGTAGAATGCAATGAACGATTATAAGAAAATTCAATATGAGGCAAGCATTCCTCCCACATTTTCTTATTATTCTTCAAAACAGCCCTAAGCATAGTATACAACGTTCTATTGACTACTTCAGTTTGTCCATCAGTTTGGGGGTGACAAGTAGTACTAAAAAGCAGTTTAGTCCCCAACTTAGCCCATAAACATCTCCAAAAGTGGCTAAGAAATTTAGTATCACGATCTGAAACAATAGTATTTGGCACACCATGCAAGCGAATAATTTCACGAAAGAACAAATCAGCAACACTAACAGCATCATCGCTTTTATGACATGGTATAAA
>NW_025285304.1:0-1142 GCF_018294505.1 Triticum aestivum
CCTTAGTGGGCTCTGTGATAGACACGAAAGCAAAGTGCCCACAAAAGTTAGATAAATGTGAAGCTTTTGAGCGTGTGAGAGGACCTGGTGCTTCAATGTCATCGATGATTCTCTCAATTTGCACTTTGTTTGCAACGTGAGGAGGAGCGGGTTGTCGTCGAGGAATTTGATCAGCATTTTCTTCAGCGCCATTTTCTTCGGCACCATTTTCTTCAGATGCATCAGCTCGACGTTCTTCAAGTTCTGGAATGATTTCTTCAACAGATTCTTCGGTAGGAATGACATCCTCAGTAGCCTTGAACTTGATAGTTTCCTCAGGTGACTGTTCATCTAACACAGAAGGTAGGTGCTCCCTATGCGAGCCATTACTTTCATCGAACCGCACATCTACAGTTTCAACAACTTTGTGATGAACGTTGTTGAAGACTCTGTAGGTGTGCGAGTCCTTTCCGTAACCAAGCATAAAACCTTCATGTGCTTTCGATGTAAATTTAGAGTTGTGATGAGGATCTCTAATCCAACATTTAGCACCGAAGACTTTGAAATAACTCACATTGGGTTTCTTGTCAGTGAGGAGTTCATAAGCGGTCTTCTTGAATAATTTGTGAAGATATACCCTGTTGATGATGTGGCATGCAGTATAAATTGCCTCAATCAAGAAACGACGAGGCGTCTTGTATTCATCAAGCATAGTGTGAGCCATCTCAACAAGTGTCCTGTTCTTGCGCTCCACGACGCCATTCTGCTGAGGAGTATAAGGAGCAGATAACTCATGAGCAATACCAAGTTCATCAAGATAGTCATCAAGACCAGAATTCTTGAACTCAGTTCCATTATCACTTCTGATGTGCTTGATCTTCACACCAAAGTTGGTTGAAGCCCTCGAGGAAAATCGTTTGAAGATTTCCTGCACCTCATGTTTGTGAGTGACAATATGTACCCATGTGTAACGAGAGTAATCATCAACAATAACAAAGCCATATAGAGATGCATCATTTGTAACTGCAGAATAATGGTGAGGACCAAAGAGATCCATATGAAGCAATTCAAATGGTCGAGTGGTAGTCATGATTATCTTCGCTGGATGTTTGGCCTTGGTCATCTTTCCAGCTTCACAGGCTCCGCATAAGTGATCCTTGAGG
>NW_025285305.1:0-1142 GCF_018294505.1 Triticum aestivum
TATATATATACCCAAATGATCAGGGGAATATTCCCTTTCATTTGAACATTTTTCCAAAGGCAAAATCCAAACTTCATAAAAATCTATTTTTTTTTTGCAAATTCAAATAAATTTCAGATTTGAATCCAAATCTTTTGGCATTGTTTCCTCTGATATTTTTGGAGTGTCATGTTTGCTCCTCTCATACTTTTGATCAAGTATTTATCAGGCATAGTTTTTTTTTTGAAATGTTTCCCACATGCCAAAGTTTGAAATTCAAATTCAAAACTCAAAATTTGAAAGAGGGTTTCAAAGCACTTTCAAATGATTTTCAACTTGATTCATTAGAACTTCCAACTCCTATTTCACATAATTGAAGAAGTCATCTTATCTTCCCTCATGAATATCATTGAGTTGCATAAAGCTTTGAATTTGAAATCTTCCCAAATGAAATTCAAATCTTTTTCCAAAACCCTATTCATTTAAAAATGAAGGAAGTCATGTCAACCTCACTCTAGGCTTTGGTGTTGGTATGAATTTGAATCCATTGGGATCAAAAGGCAAAAGGGGAAAGTTTTGGGAAAGTCATTTCATTCCCTCTCATTCAAATTTCAAAAGTTTCAAATTTCACTCAGTTTCACTCAATCCATCACACAACAATTCAAACAAACAAACAGATCTATCTATTTATTATAACATTCCAAAATTTAGAATTTTGGGATGTTACAAATCTACCACCCTTAAAATGAATCTCGTCCTCGAGATTCGGAGAGGCTAGCAAGAAATAGGTTAGGGTTTGGGGGTCTTCAAAAATCCATCGATCATCTCCGGGGTCTCGGGTGCTACCACCCTTAGAAGCATCGTTACAGTTCCATCAAAACTCATATACTCCATCCTTATCGTTGACAGTGTTGGTCTTCTCAGATTGTAAGGATAAATCCTTCTCTGGGCTCTTTCGGTAGTGGCATAAGCTTTTCCTCAATTCTTTTGTCCTTTCATCTTGGTAAGGTTATTCCGAGATTGGGTCTTCATAGCCGATAGGTCTGGCGCCAATTCTAAACAACTATCGATATCTCATGGTGGTCAACGATTTATGGTTTCTCCTGCAGAAAACGGGTCTGGTTTGAACCTCACCGTATTTTCTACGGTTGGCAACAACTGCC
>NW_025285306.1:0-1142 GCF_018294505.1 Triticum aestivum
GATGCCGATAGCTCGTGCTGATGGTCGTACAGATGGGGCCACCCCCATGATGTAGTCCCTGCCACGCCAACCAACGAGAGCTCAACATCACCAAGAACCTGATGACATCTCGATCGCCTCTTCTAACCCTCGGGTGAACCCAGACCGACGGCCAGCCCCGGAGGGTCGGCGGAGGGAGGACGCGCATGTCGTCGATGAGCCACGCCGCAACGACCCCTGCCAAAACAATGGGAGCAACGGTCCCAATGTTGACGACCCCACGCCCGATAATGGCAGGTGCGTGCATTTCGAGGTTGGGTCCCTGCCTTTACTCGTGAGCTGCGACAAGTCCGTTGGCCATCCACCCGCACGTTCAAGCTGGAGATACCTGAGAAGTATGATGGGAGACTCAACCCGGCAGAGTTCCTAAGCATCTACACCATCGCCATCCAAACTGTCGGGGGGTGGGATGAGAAGGTATTCACCAACTACTTTCCTTTGGATCTTAAATCCAATGTGAGGTCTTGGTTGATGCATCTGCCAGAGAACTCCATTTCTTCTTGGGATGACCTTTGCTATCAGTTCATTGGCGCCTTCACTAGTGGCCATCAAGAGCCAGGCCGACCTAGCGATTTGCAGCTTCTCCAGCAGAAAAGAAGGAGAGACGCTCTGGAAGTACTCGCAGAGGTTCAACAGAGTCCACAGGAACATCTGAAACATCCATCCGGCAGCTGTGATAGCCACTTTCCAGTCCAATGTGTGCAACCGCAAGATTCGCGCCAAGATTAACATGCGGTTCCCAAGACTGTGAAGGAGTTGTACACCCTAGTGGATAGGTGCTCTCGGATGGAGGAGGGGAGGAAGTTGCTCGGAGAAGAGGACTACATCAATAAGGATTCAGAAGATGATGATGAGTCCACCAGTCAGAAGAAGAGCAAGAAGCGCAATAAGAGGCGCAAAGATAAGGCGGTAATGACTGTTGAAGGATTGGGCACCCCTAGTACCGGCAAGACCGCCAAGGCTGAGGTCCCCGACAAGGAGGCTACCGTGTGCGATGATTGCCAGAAGCTGCGACTACTGAGAAGGCTGGGAAGGGCGATGGGTCGTACTGCAAGATCCATCGGACCAAGGGCCATGAACTTCAAGAGTGCTCTCAGGTTGAG
>NW_025285307.1:0-1142 GCF_018294505.1 Triticum aestivum
AAACTCTAAAAGACTAGACGCTAAGACCAGCAACTGAACACGACGATGCAACCGCAAATTCAACAAAGCAAATACAGAAAAGATTATGCAAGGCTCAGATTGGTTCGGATGGGATGAACTAACCCTAATTTTTTTTTGGCTTTTTCGTGGACTATAGGTATGAAGAACAGACTCGATCTAAACTACGAAAAACTGTAAAATCTCACCGAGCAACCTGGAAATCTGATACCACTTGATAGAGGCAAAGGTGTCCCGTCTTTCGATGAGATGGTGGATTTCGCTTTGGTGGAAGTCGACTTTGACGATCCGACTACGAACGTGCGAGGACGTCGCGCCTTAGCAATCGCTAAACCAACTCCGAGAGGTTATTGACCACGCCGGAGCACGATCAACCTGACCACGAGGGTCTGTTTCCTGCGAGCAAACGAAGAACAAGCAAGAAACTAAGATTGCTATCTGGATATTGCGAATATAAGATGAAAGCTTTATTGATCAAGGTGGGGTTCTGTGACGCCTTTGTCTGGTCGTTGAACACAAACGAAGTACGCGAAGTTGCAGCTATGGCGAACTTTTAATCTAAACAAAACCCAAAGTCTAAACGATGCCCTAAGGGCTGTATATATGGAGGAAGAGGGGGAGAATTTCGTGGCCCTTGGTGGAGGGGTCTGAAATCAACCCTATCTCTTGTTTCCCCACACATACGGACTCTAAAAATAGCCTATACTTATGTATTTCGAAATTACATGGGCCTGGCCCAATAATAAGGTGACGCAGCACCTAAAATAGCCTCGGGACGAAATTTATGAAGTGGCGTCTTGTATATTTCGTCCAAGGCTTCATGCACCCATTATGGTGGCTTCAAAGTCCTGAAATCATCACTTGTAACTCCGTTCTTGTTTCCCTTGCGCATGCCATCATCTCCATGCTTGTTCTTGCTCCAATGTTCATCCTTCTCCAAGCTAGGCCCTTCATTTGTAAGCAAAACAAATGTATCCAATTTAGGCAGCATCATATTCTCATGAACATTAGAATCATTACCAAGAAACGAAAGTACCTGGTAATTTAGTTGGCGTGCACGAGCTCTAGTAATTGGTCCAGTATGTATAGCAGCAGGGGCTGTGGGTGTAACAATTGTATTGATG
>NW_025285308.1:0-1142 GCF_018294505.1 Triticum aestivum
TCATGTTGATCGTATCTACTATACGACTCATGCTCGACCTTTCGGTCTCCGTGTTCCGAGGCCATGTCTGCACATGCTAGGCTCGTCAAGTTAACCCTAAGTGTTTTCGCTGTGTAAAACTGTCTTACACCCGTTGTATGTGAACGTAAGAATCCATCACACCCGATCATCACGTGGTGCTTAGAAGCGACGAACTGTAGCAACGGTGCACAGTTAGGGGAGAACACTTCTTGAAATTTTGTAAGGGATCATCTTATTTACTACCGTCGTCCTAAGTAAACAAGATGCATAAACATAATAAACATCACATGCAATTATATAGTTGTGACATGATATGGCCAATATCATATAGCTCCATTGATCTCCATCTTCGGGGCTCCATGATCATCTTGTCACCGGCATGACACCATGATCTCCATCATCATGATCTCCATCATCGTGTCTTCATGAAGTTGTCACGCCGACGACTACTTCTACTTCTATGACTAACGCGTTTAGCAATAAAGTAAAGTAGTTTACATGGCGTTCTTCAATGACACGCAGGTCATACAAAAAATAAAGACAACTCCTATGGCTCCTGCCGGTTGTCATACTCATCGACATGCAAGTCGTGAATCCTATTACAAGAACATGATCAATCTCATACATTACATATATCATTCACCACATCCTCTTGGCCATATCACATCACATAGCATACCCTGCAAAAACAAGTTAGACGTCCTCTAATTGTTGTTTGCATGTTTTACGTGGCTGCTATGGGTTTCTAGCAAGAATGTTTCTTACCTACGCAAAGACCACAACGTGATATGCCAATTGCTATTTACCCTTCATAAGGACCCTTTTCATCGAATCCGATCCGACTAAAGTAGGAGAGACAGACACCCGCTAGCCACCTTATGCATCTAGTGCATGTCAGTCGGTGGAACCAGTCTCACGTAAGAGTACGTGTAAGGTCGGTCCGGGCCGCTTCATCCCACGATGCCGCCGAATCAAGATAAGACTAGTAGCGGCAAGCATATTGAACAAAATCAACGCCCACAACTACTTTGTGTTCTACTCGTGCATAGAATCTACGCAATAGACCTAGCTCATGATGCCACTGTTGGGGAACGTAGCAGAAATTCAAAAATTTTCCTACG
>NW_025285309.1:0-1142 GCF_018294505.1 Triticum aestivum
TGATGGGATCCGGTGCTTTAGTGCTGCTATGATCGCATCCCACATGTTACCCCCGCCTTCGTCCCTTATGCTTGCCACTCCCAGGTCCACTTCAAAGATGATTGTCATTCTTACTACCATTACAACCGTTGCCTAATGATGGATAATGCCCTACATATACTACTTACTCCCCCCCCTCAAACACGGAGACGAGTTTACCACGGTTTCCACCCCTCCCTCTATACCGCAGCAACACGTATTTTTTACCCCTTTCAGAACGCGCTCCTCGCGCCACAAAGCCGCCTCTAGACACGTGACCAATGAGCTGCGAGCTAAAACATATCGCAAATGTCAAAAATAATATAACGGGGTTAATATATATCGCGCAGATGCGATATGTTTGTCACGAGGCGCAAAAAATAATTAAAAAGGGAATGCAACACGAGGACTTCCCAGGAGGTCACCCATCCTAGTACTACTCTCGCCCAAGCACGCTTAACTTTGGAGTTCTGATAGGATCCGGTGCTTTAGTGCTGGTATGATCGCATCCGACATGTTAGCCCCGCCTTCGTCCCTTATGCTTGCCACTCCCAGGTCCACTGCAAAGATGATTGTCATTCTTACTACCATTAAAACCGTTGCCTAATAATGGATAATGCCCTATATACACTACTTACTCCCCCCCCTCAAACACGGAGACGAGTTTACCACGGTTTGCACCCCTCCCTCTATACCGCAGCAACACGTATTTTTTTACCCCTTTCAGAACGCGCTCCTCGCGCCACAAAGCCGCCTCTAGACGCATGACCAATGAGCAGCGAGCTAAAACATATCGCAAATGTCAAAAATAATATAACGGGGTTAATATATATCGCACACATGCGATATGTTTGTCACGAGGCGCAAAAAATAATTAAAAAGGGAATGCAACACGAGGTCACCCATCCTAGTACTACTCTCACCCAAGCACGCTTAACTTCGGAGTTCTGATGGGATCCGGTGCTTTAGTGCTGCTATGATCGCATCCCACATGTTACCCCCGCCTTCGTCCCTTATGCTTGCCACTCCCAGGTCCACTGCAAAGATGATTGTCATTCTTACTACCATTACAACCGTTGCCTAATGATGGATAATGCCCTATATATACTACTTACTCCCCCCCC
>NW_025285310.1:0-1142 GCF_018294505.1 Triticum aestivum
CCACAGGATCGAAACCTGACTCTCCTGCACCCCCCCTTCCCAAGGTTGTTCCTCGCGTGCGGCCTCGTATGTAATTCACGGGCCACCGTCCCAAGTGATCTATTTTGGTAGCAGACGCAATACTCAATCTCATTGCTCTGGACCCCTTTCGCATGTTGTTTCAGACATCGAACAATGGCCTATCCGTTTGAAACTTCTCATGGTACCTTCTTACTTTACTCTCGATATTTTCTTAAGTTCAATTCGAGAGTTACTTCCTACCCAATTCCCTGAGTTATGTACCAGATAATCAACCTGGTAAGGCCCGCCCTTCCCGAGTCTTCCCCCCATATCCTTTTCGTAAGTACGATGAAGATCCCGAAGAAAGGATGGCGACTTCATCATTTTGACCTGAAGCAGAAGTATGAAGGCATCAATATATTGGATCGACCTCTTCAAGAAGAGCAACCAAGACTGAGAAGATTCGTTAGCATTTCGTAACCAGACCTTTCCCCCTTAGTCCCCCTCTTAAATCTCGGGACGAGATTTCTTGTAGTGGAGGAGAATTGTGACGCCCGGATAATTAGGCTATAGTAATCACGTGTTAATGATGCCAAGCCATCAAAGTTACTGTCGTAATCTCGCGTTAGTTCAGAACCGATCCAAATTCAAATTTGAAAGAAAGGCAAACAACAAAACTTTTGAAACATTAAAACCAAAATGTTCGGTTTGTGGCAAATAATCCTTACTAAATATTTGTGAAGGAACCACACTTTTATTATGTGTTTTAATGCCCTAAAATGATTTAAATAGTAGCAAACCTGATTATTTAAATGCCTTTATAGATTGATAAAATATCAAACCAAATTAATTGGGGTCTAGACTTTTGTGGCGTTGGACTAAATCGAAATGTTCAAATTAGATGCAAAGTAAATATTTTTACAGAACCTAAAATAATAGGAAACAAAAATAAAACAGAAAAGAAAAGAGGAAAATAAAGAAAATACAAAAGAGAAAACAGAAAACAAAAATAAGAGCAAACCCCCCCGGGCCGTGGCCCAACTGGGCCAACACCCCCAGGCCCGGCCGGCCGGCCCACCCCGCTACCCCCCTCCTTATCCACTCCCTCCCCCAAACCCTAACCGACAGCCACCCACTCGCCC
>NW_025285311.1:0-1142 GCF_018294505.1 Triticum aestivum
TAAACCTCTCAACTTTCTTGCACATGCTATGTGGATGAAATGATGATATCATGCCAACTTTCAACCTTTTCAGAGTTCATTTGAAATGCTTTTCAATTTTAGGGTCTTATAGCTCAAAATAATTAGTAAATGCATGAGAAATAACAAATGAAGTCAGAAAGGATTGAAAAATGATGATGTGGCTTTGAATGGTGCATTTTGAACACACAAAAAGTCAGGAGTTCAAATAAGTTTTAAAAAATGAAATCCCTTTGTAACATACGAGTTTCCGGATGAAATCCTGATACTTTGAAAGAGATTGTCCGTTTTGTACACGAAGTGCATCCAGTTTTTGGCGTAACCCTCTCAACTTTCTTGCACATGCTATGTGGATGAAATGATGATATCATGCCAACTTTCAAACTTTTCAGAGTTCATTTGAAATGCTTTTCAATTTTAGGGTCTGATAGCTCAAAATAATTAGTAAATGCATGAAAAATAACAAATGAAGTCAGAAAGGATTGAAAAATGATGATGTGGCTTTGAATGCTGCATTTTGAACACACAAAAAGTCAGGAGTTCAAATAAGGTTTTAAAAATGAAATCCCTTTGTAACACACGAGTTTCCGGATGAAATCCTGATACTTTGAAAGAGATTGTCCATTTTGTACACGAAGTGCATCCAGTTTTTGCCGTAACCCTCTCAACTTTCTTGCACATGCTATGTGGATGAAATGATGATATCATGCCAACATTCAACCTTTTCAGAGTTCATTTGAAATGCTTTTCAATTGTAGGGTCTTATAGCTCAAAATAATTAGTAAATGCATGAGAAATAACAACTGAAGTCAGAAAGGATTGAAAAATGATGATGTGGCTTTGAATGGTGCATTTTGAACACACAAAAAGTCAGGAGTTCAAATAAGTTTAAAAAAATGAAATCCCTTTGTAACAGACGAGTTTCCGTATGAAATCCTGATACTTTGAAAGAGATTGTCCGTTTTGTACACGAAGTGCATCCAGTTTTTGCCGTAACCCTCTCAACTTTCTTGCACATGCTATGTGGATGAAATGATGATATCATGCCAACTTTCAACATTTTCACAGTTCATTTGAAATGCTTTTCAATTTTAGGGTCTTATAGCTCAAAATAATTAGTAAAT
>NW_025285312.1:0-1142 GCF_018294505.1 Triticum aestivum
AAGCTGTTGGAAATATGCCCTAGAGGCAATAATAAATAGGTTATTATTATATTTCCTTGTTCATGATAATCGTTTATTATCCATGCTAGAATTGTATTGATAGGAAACTCAGATACATGTGTGGATACATAGACAACACCATGTCCCTAGTAAGCCTCTAGTTGACTAGCTCGTTGATCAATAGATGGTTACGGTTTCCTGACCATGGACATTGGATGTCGTTGATAACGGGATCACATCATTAGGAGAATGATGTGATGGACAAGACCCAATCCTAAGCCTAGCACAAGATCGTGTAGTTCGTTTGCTCAGAGCTTTTCTAATGTCAAGTATCATTTCCTTAGACCATGAGATTGTGCAACTCCCGGATACCGTAGGAATGCTTTGGGTGCACCAAACGTCACAACGTAACTGGGTGACTATAAAGGTGCACTACAGGTATCTCCGAAAGTGTCTGTTGGGTTGGCACGAATCGAGACTGGGATTTGTCACTCCGTGTAAACGGAGAGGTATCTCTGGGCCCACTCGGTAGGACATCATCATAATGTGCACAGTGTGACCAAGGAGTTGATCACGGGATGATGTGAGTTACGGAACGAGTAAAGAGACTTGCCGGTAACGAGATTGAACAAGGTATCGGGATACCGACGATCGAATCTCGGGCAAGTAACATACCGATAGACAAAGGGAATTGAATACGGGATTGATTGAATCCCCGACATCGTGGTTCATCCGATGAGATCATCGTGGAACATGTGGGAGCCAACATGGGTATCCAGATCCCACTGTTGGTTATTGACCGGAGAACGTCTCGGTCATGTCTGCATGGTTCCCGAACCCGTAGGGTCTACACACTTAAGGTTCGATGACGCTAGGGTTATAGGGAAAGTATGTACGTGGTTACCGAATGTTGTTCGGAGTCCCAGATGAGATCCCGGACGCCACGAGGAGTTCCGGAATGGTCCGGAGGTAAAGATTCATATATGGGAAGTCCTGTTTTGGTCACCGGAAAAGTTTCGGGTGATATCGGTAATGTACCGAGACCACCGGGAGGGTCCCGGGGGTCCACCAAGTGGGGCCACCAGCCCCAGAAGGCTGCGTGGGCCAAGTGTGGGAGGGGACCAGCCCCAGGTGGGCTGGTG
>NW_025285313.1:0-1142 GCF_018294505.1 Triticum aestivum
TCTACTTTCCTCCCACTTACTTCTTTCGAGAGAAACTCTTTCTCCAGAAAGGACCCATTCTTGGCAACAAAGATCTTGCCTTCGGATCTGAGGTAGAAGGTGTACCCAATAGTTTCTTTTGGGTATCCTATGAAGACGCATTTTTCCGACTTGGGTTCGAGCTTTTCAGGTTGAAGTTTCTTGACATAAGCATCGCATCCCCAAACTTTTAGAAACGACAGCTTAGGTTTCTTCCCAAACCACAATTCATACGGTGTCGTCTCAACGGATTTCGACGGAGCCCTATTTAAAGTGAATGCGGCAGTCTCTAAAGCATAGCCCCAAAAAGAAAGCGGTAAATCGGTAAGAGACATCATAGATCGCACCATATCTAACAGAGTGCGATTACGACGTTCGGACACACCATTACGCTGAGGTGTTCCAGGTGGCGTGAGTTGTGAAACTATTCCACATTTTCTTAAGTGCGTGCCAAATTCGTGACTCAAGTATTCTCCTCCACGATCTGATCGTAGAAACTTGATTTTCCTGTCACGTTGATTTTCAACCTCACTCTGAAATTCCTTGAACTTTTCAAAGGTTTCAGACTTGTGTTTCATTAAGTAGATATACCCATACCTACTTAAATCATCAGTGAGGGTGAGAACATAACGATAGCCACCGCGAGCCTCAATACTCATTGGACCGCACACATCAGTATGTATGATTTCCAATAAGTCGGTTGCTCGCTCCATTGTTCCTGAGAACGGAGTCTTGGTCATTTTACCCATAAGGCATGGTTCGCATGTGTCAAATGATTCATAATCAAGAGACTCTAAAAGTCCATCAGCATGGAGCTTCTTCATGCGTTTGACACCTATGTGACCAAGGCGGCAGTGCCACAGGTATGTGGGACTATCATTATCAACCTTACTTCTTTTGGTACTCACATTATGAACATGTGTAGCATCACGTTCGAGATTCATAAGGAATAAACCATTCACCATAGGAGCATGACCATAAAACATATCTCTCATAAAAATGGAACAACCATTATTCTCAGATTTAAAAGAGTAGCCATCTCGAATTAAACGAGATCCCGATACAATGTTCATGCTCAAAGCTGGCACTAAATAACAATTATTAAGGTTTAAAACTAATCCCGA
>NW_025285314.1:0-1142 GCF_018294505.1 Triticum aestivum
AAGGGGTGCGGCTAAGAGGGGGGGAGGAGTCCATCCTCCCCAAGGCACCTCGGAGGCGCCTTCCCCCTTTAGGACTCTCCCCTTTTTCCTATATCTTGGCGCATGGGCCTCTAGGGGCTGGTGCCCTTGGCCCATGTAGGCCAAGGCGCACCCCCTACAGCCCATGTGGCCCCCCGGGGCAGGTGGCCCCACCCGGTGGGCCCCCGGGACCCTTCCGGTGGTCCCGGTACAATACCGATGACCCCGAAACTTGTCCCGATGGCCGAAACAGGACTTCCTATATATAAATCTTTACCTCCGGACCATTCCGGAACTCCTCATGACGTCCGGGATCTCATCCGGGACTCCGAACAACATTCGGTAACCACATACAAGCTTCCTTTATAACCCTAGCGTCATCGAACCTTAAGTGTGTAGACCCTACGGGTTCGGGAGACATGCAGACATGACCGAGACATTCTCCGATCAATAACCAACAGCGGGATCTGGATACCCATGTTGGCTCCCACATGTTCCACGATGATCTCATCGGATGAACCACGATGTCAAGGACTCAATCAATCCCGTATACAATTCCCTTTGTCTAGCGGTATGGTACTTGCCCGAGATTCGATCGTCGGTATACCGATACCTTGTTCAATCTCGTTACCGACAAGTCTCTTTACTCGTTCCGTAACACATCATCCCGTGATCAACTCCTTGATCACATTGTGCACATTATGATGATGTCCTACCGAGTGGGCCCAGAGATACCTCTCCGTTTATACGGAGTGACAAAATCCCAATCTCGATTCGTGCCAACCCAACAGACACTTTCAGAGATACCCGTAGTGTACCTTTATAGCCACCCAGTTACGTTGTGACGTTTGGCACACCCAAAGCACTCCTACGGTATCCGGGAGTTGCACAATCTCATGGTCTAAGGAAATGATACTTGACATTAGAAAAGCTTTAGCATACGAACTACATGATCTTGTGCTAGGCTTAGGATTGGGTCTTGTCCATCACATCATTCTCCTAATGATGTGATCCCGTTATCAACGACATCCAATGTCCATGGTCAGGAAACCGTAACCATCTATTGATTAACGAGCTAGTCAACTAGAGGCTTACTAGGGACATGGTGTTGTCTATGTATCCAC
>NW_025285315.1:0-1142 GCF_018294505.1 Triticum aestivum
TGATTTGTCAACTTCTATTTACCCTTCATAAGGACCCTTTTCATCGAATCCGCTTCAACTAAAGTGGGAGAGACAGACACCCGCCAGCCACCTTATGCAACTTGTGCATGTTAGTCGGTGGAACCGGTCTCACGTAAGCGTACGTGTAAGGTTGGTCCGGGCCGCTTCATCCCACAATACCGCTGAAGCAAGATAAGACTAGTAGCGGCAAGAAAGTTGACAAATCTACGCCCACAACCAATTGTGTTCTACTCGTGCAAGAAGAACTACGCATAGACCTAGCTCATGATGCCACTGTTGGGGAACGTTGCAGAAAATAAAAAATTTCCTACTCGTTTCACCAAGATCATCTAGGAGTTCATCTAGCAACGAGTGAATAGATGCATCTACATACCTTGTAGATCGCGAGCGGAAGCGTTCAAAGAACGGGGATGATGTAGTCGAACACGACGTGGTCCAAATCACCGGAGATCCTAGCACCGAACGGACGGCACCTCCGCGTTCAACACACGTACGGAAACAGCCACGTCTCCTCCTTCTTGATCCAGCAAGGGAGGGAGGAGAGGTTGAGGGAGATGGCACCAGCAGCAGCACGACGGCGTGGTGTTGATGGAGCTGCAGTACTCCGGCAGAGCTTCGCTAAGCAATAAGGAGGTTGAGGAGGTGTTGGGGAGGGAGAAGGAGGCAACCAAAGGCCAAGGACTCAAGGTATGAAGTCCCTCCTCTCCCCCACTATATATAGGGGTGCCAAGGGGGGGTGGCCGGCCCTAGGAGATCCAATCTCCTAGGGGGTGCGGCGGCCAAGGGGGGTTTCCCTCCCCCCCAAGGCACCTAGGAGGTGCCTTCCACTAGTAGGACTCCTCCCCCTTGGAAACCCTAGGCGCATGGGCCTATGTGGGGCTGGTGCCCTTGGCCCAAGCAGGCCAAGGCGCACCCCCTACAGCCCATGTGGCCCCCGGGGATGGGTGGCCCCACCCGGTGGGCCCCCGGGACCCCTCCGGTGGTCCCGGTACAATACCGATAACCCCGAAACTTGTCCCGATGCCCGAAACAGGACTTCCCATATATAAATCTTTACCTCCGGACCATTCCGGAACTCCTCGTGACGTCCGGGATCTCATCCGGGACTCCGAACAACATTC
>NW_025285316.1:0-1142 GCF_018294505.1 Triticum aestivum
GTCCCTTATGCTTGCCACTCCCAGGTCCGCTCCAAAGACGATTCTACATTCTCACTACCATTACAACCGTTCCCTAACAATGGATAATGTCCTATACTACTTACTCTCCCGCTCAATCACGGAGACGAGTTTTCCACGGTTTCCACCCCTCCCTCCATACCGCAGCAACACGAGTTTTTTCCACCCCTTTCAGAACGCGCTCTTCGCGCCACAAAGCCGCCCCAAGACGCGCGAGCAATGAGCATCGAGCTTAAACATATCGCAAACGTCAAACATAATATAACAGGATTAATATATATCGCGCACGTGCGACATGTTTGTCACAAGGCGCAAAAAATAATTATAAAAGGAATGCAACACGAGGACTTCCCAGGAGGTCACCCATCCTAGTACTACTCTCGCCCAAGCACGCTTAACTTCGGAGTTCTGATGGGATCCGGTGCTTTAGTGCTGGTATGATCGCATCCGACATCTTTCCCCGTCTTCGTCCCTTATGCTTGCCACTCCCAGGTCCGCTCCAAAGATGATTCTACATTCTCACTACCATTACAACCGTTCCCTAACAATGGATAATGTCCTATACTACTTACTCTCCCGCTCAATCACGGAGACGAGTTTTCCACGGTTTCCACCCCTCCCTCCATACCGCAGCAACACGAGTTTTTTCCACCCCTTCCAGAACGCGCTCTTCGTGCCACAAAGCCGCCCCAAGACGCGCGAGCAATGAGCATCGAGCTTAAACATATCGCAAACGTCAAACATAATATAACGGGATTAATATATATCGTGCACGTGCGACATGTTTGTCACAAGGCGCAAAAAATAATTATAAAAGGAATGCAACACGAGGACTTCCCAGGAGGTCACCCATCCTAGTACTACTCTCGCCCAAGCACGCTTAACTTCGGAGTTCTGATGGGATCCGGTGCTTTAGTGCTGGTATGATCGCATCCGACATGTTTCCCCGTCTTCGTCCCTTATGCTTGCCACTCCCAGGTCCGCTCCAAAGACGATTCTACATTCTCACTACCATTACAACCGTTCCCTAACAATGGATAATGTCCTATACTACTTACTCTCCCGCTCAATCACGGAGACGAGTTTTCCACGGTTTCCACCCCTCCCTCCATACCGCAGCAACA
>NW_025285317.1:0-1142 GCF_018294505.1 Triticum aestivum
ATTTTTTTTGCACGACGTGGGCACATGTGCTATAGGAACGATGGTATTTTTTCATAATTTTTGGTGATGGAGAAGTATCTGAAAAATTCCCTCTACGCGGATTGCCCTTCGCGCGTCTACGGCTGTGGCCGGCGGCCTCCGGGGGCTAGCATGCCGCCAAATCTTGCGCCGGCGTCCTCTCACAAGTCTGGAAGTGTTTTCGCGGTTGCAAACACCCGGCACGCGTGTCCGGGGTGTGCCCCCCTCACGAACGGCGCTGCCGCCGGCACCTGGAGGATTGAAACGAACGCGTGGGGCCTAGACGGAGGGGATCTTGCTGTGGGACTTCCCCGGATGTTGCTCCAATGTGTTCCTATGGGATGACCTAACACAACCGGGTGCGGAGGTCCATTGGTCAAAGCCCGTCCGTGCAAAGTCAAAGGGGTAGATCCCGTGGTCAAATGCTACAGGGTTAGGCGGGACGGGGGCACTGGGGGGGGGGTAGCAATGCCACCGGAGCGTCTCACCGGGCCCTCATACATGCGGGGTGGTGTGGTGGCATGTCCGAAGAGGCGGGACGCTTCTCCAGGGCGTGGCCCCCCTCACGGACGGCGATGACACGGTAGTAGACGTTCTGTGGTAACGATGCGGCGTCAATATTACTAAATACTCGGAGCGCGATAAAATCATGATTTTTTTTTTGCAAGACGTGGGCACATGTGCTATAGGAACGATGGTATTTTTTCATAAGTTTTGGTGATGGAGAAGTATCCGAAAAATTCCCTCCACGCGGATTGCCCTTCGCGTGTCTACGGCTGTGGCCGGCGGCTAGCATGCCGCCAAATCTTGCATTGGCGGCCTCTCACAAGTCTGGAAGTGTTGTCGCGGTTGCAAACGCCCGGCACGCGTGTCCGGGGTGTGCCCCCCTCACGGACGGCGCTGCCGCCAGCACATGGAGGGGGGAAACGGATGCGTGGGGTCTACACGGAGGGGATCTTGCTGTGGGTCTGCCCCGGATGTTGCTCCAAAGTGTTCCTATGGGTTGACCTAATACAACCGGGTGGGGAGGTCCACTGGTCAAAGCCCGTCCGTGCAAAGTCAAAGTGGTAGATCCCGTGGTCAAACGCTACAGGGTTAGGCGGGACGAGGGCATTGGGGGGGGG
>NW_025285318.1:0-1142 GCF_018294505.1 Triticum aestivum
AAAGGGCGATGCTAGGCGCCGGTGCGCCGGCCGAACGTTTCGGCCGGTCCAGCCCTAGCGTCAGATCAGCCCGTCCCGCGCCGTTGGATCCTTATCCAACCAGGTCCTCGTCTTCCTCTCGCGAGCGCGTAACGAGCGTCGTCTTCCTCTCGCGAACCCCATCTCGCCAGCTGCCCCCGCGTTCCCCCTCGTCGCCGCCCCTCCCTCGCCTGCCCTCCTCGTCCCTGATCACCGTCCTCGCCGGCCGTCTTTCCTGGCCGCCCTAGTCGCCGGTAGTCCTCGGCGGCCGTCCTCTTCACCGGCTTCGCCCCCATGGAAATAGCCCATCCCTGCGGTTGCAGCTTCCATGGCCACCGTTGCAGCTCCGGTGGCGACGACCGGAGCTCACCGGCGTGCTCACCGGTGTGCTCGCCGGCGCTCATCCCCCGCTTGCGAACAAAAAAGATCGAGCGCCCAGGGAGATGCTCAGTGCTGCAACCTACGACGAAAAAAGCTACAACTAGCGATAGGAAAAGCTTCATCCGGCTACGAAAAAAGCTTCAACCAGTATACGACTGGAGCTATGGATGACCAAGAAAAGTTACAACCGGTGACAGAGAAAGCTTCATCTAGCGATGAAAAAAAGCTTCATCAGACTATAAAAAAAGTTTCAACCGTGGAAACAAAAGCCATGGACGAAAAGTTACAACCGGTGACAGAAAAAGCTTCATCTAGCGATGAAAAAAGCTTCATCCGACTATAAAAAAAGTTACAACCGTGGAACGAAGCCATGGACAAAAAACAAAAAGTTGCAACCGACAGTTATAGAAGTTACAACCGCATTGAAAAAAGCTTCAAACTCCTTATCTCAGCTGCGACCCCGCGATGACGATGACGCTGTTTTGCTGCAACCGTAGTAGATTTTTGCTACCACCGGCGATTGAATTTGCTACAACCGGTTTCATCAAAAAATCGCCGTGGGGTGTAGTCTGCCATGGCTCCGGCGAAGTAGGCAGAGCTCCGATGCATGCGAGGTAGGCGTCGCCGTGGTAGCGCCCCATCACCCCGGTTGCAGCATCTCCCGTGGTCACCGCCCCTCGGTCACCGGCGAGATGGAATGGTCACCGTGCAGATCCATGGCAGCTTCGCGCGCGGAGGGGCGT
>NW_025285319.1:0-1142 GCF_018294505.1 Triticum aestivum
CTGTGAGTGTTAATCACATGGCGATGTGAACTAGATTATTGACTCTAGTGCAAGTGGGAGACTGTTGGAAATATGCCCTAGAGGCAATAATAAAAGTATTATTATTATATTTCCTTGTTCATGATAATTGTCTTTTATTCATGCTATAACTGTATTATCCGGAAATCGTAATACACGTGTGAATACATAGACCACAATATGTCCCTAGTGAGCCTCTAGTTGACTAGCTCGTTGTGATCAACAGATAGTCATGGTTTCCTGGCTATGGACATTGGATGTCGTTGATAACGGGATCACATCATTAGGAGAATGATGTGATGGACAAGACCCAATCCTAAGCATAGCACAAAGATCGTGTAGTTCGTTTGCTAGAGCTTTGCCAATGTCAAGTGTCTCTTCCTATGACCATGAGATCGTGTAACTCCTGGATACCGTAGGAGTGCTTTGAGTGTATCAAACGTCACAATGTAACTGGGTGACTATAAAGGTGCACTACAGGTATCTCCGAAAGTATCTATTGTTTTATGCGGATCGAGACTGGGATTTGTCACTCCGTGTAAACGGAGAGGTATCTCTGGGCCCACTCGGTAGGACATCATCATATGCGCAATGTGACCAAGGAGTTGATCACGGGATGATGTGTTACGGAACGAGTAAAGTGACTTGCCGGTAACGATATTGAACAAGGTATTGGATACCGACGATCGAATCTCGGGCAAGTAAAATACCGCTAGACAAAGGGAATTGTATACGGGATCGATTGAGTCCTTGACATCGTGGTTCATCCGATGAGATCATCGTGGAACATGTGGGAGCCAACATGGGTATCCAGATCCCGCTGTTGGTTATTGACCGGAGAACGTCTCGGTCATGTCTGCATGTCTCCCGAACCCGTAGGGTCTACACACTTAAGGTTCGATGACGCTAGGGTTATAAAGAAAGCTTGTATGTGGTTACCGAATGTTGTTCGGAGTCCCGGATGAGATCCCGGACGTCACGAGGAGTTCCGGAATGGTCCGGAGGTAAAGATTTATATATAGGAAGTCCTGTTTCGGCCATCGGGACAAGTTTCGGGGTCATCGGTATTGTACCGGGACCACCGGAAGGGTCCCGGGGGCCCACCGGGTGGGGCCACCTGCCCC
>NW_025285320.1:0-1142 GCF_018294505.1 Triticum aestivum
GATGTCAAGGACTCAATCGATCCCGTATACAATTCCCTTTGTCTAGCGGTATTTTACTTGCCCGAGATTCGATCGTCGGTATCCAATACCTTGTTCAATCTCGTTACCGGCAAGTCACTTTACTCGTTCCGTAACACATCATCCCGTGATCAACTCCTTGGTCACATTGCGCATATGATGATGTCCTACCGAGTGGGCCCAGAGATACCTCTCCGTTTACACGGAGTGACAAATCCCAGTCTCGATCCGCATAAAACAATAGATACTTTTGGAGATACCTGTAGTGCACCTTTATAGTCACCCAGTTACGTTGTGACGTTTGATACACCCAAAGCACTCCTACGGTATCCAGGAGTTACACGCTCTCATGGTCGAAGGAAGAGATACTTGACATTGGCAAAGCTCTAGCAAACGAACTACACGATCTTTGTGCTATGCTTAGGATTGGGTCTTGTCCATCACATCATTCTCCTAATGATGTGATCCCGTTATCAACGACATCCAATGTCCATAGCCAGGAAACCATGACTATCTTTTGATCACAACGAGCTAGTCAACTAGAGGCTCACTAGGGACATATTGTGGTCTATGTATTCACACGTGTATTACGATTTCCGGATAATACAGTTATAGCATGAATAAAAGACAATTATCATGAACAAGGAAATATAATGATAATACTTTTATTATTGCCTCTAGGGCATATTTCCAACAGTCTCCCACTTGCACTAGAGTCAATAATCTAGTTCACATCGCCATGTGATTAACACTCACAGGTCACATCGCCATGTGACTAATACCCAAGAGTTTACTAGAGTCAGTAGTCTAGTTCACATCACTATGTGATTAACACTCAATGAGTTTTATGTTTGATCATGTTGCTTGTGAGAGAGGTTTTAGTCAACAGGTCTGAACCTTTCAGATCCGTGTGTGCTTTACAAATCTCTATGTCATCTCCTAGATGCAGCTACCACGCTCTATTTGGAGCTATTCCAAACAACTGTTCTACTTGGAGCTATTCTAAATTATTGCTCCATTATATGTATCCGGTCTCTCTACTCAGAGCTATCCGGATAGGTGTCAAGCTTGCATCGTCGTAACCTTTACGACGAACTCTTTTACCACCTCCATAATCGAGAAAA
>NW_025285321.1:0-1142 GCF_018294505.1 Triticum aestivum
ATCAGTCCTATAGCACATGTGCCCACGTTGTGTAAAAAACTCATGATTTTATCGCGCTCCAAGTATTTAATAATATTCACGCTGCATCGTTACCGCAGAACGTCTACTACCGTTTCATTGCCGTCCGTGAGGGGGGCCACAACCCGGAGACGCGTGCCGCCTCTTCGGACATGCCACAACACCACCCCGCATGTATGAGGGCCCGGTACGACGCTCCGGTGGCATTGCTACCCCCCAGGGCCCCCGTCCCGGCTAACCCTGTAGCGTTTGACCACGGGATCTAGCCCTTTGACTTTGCACGGACGGGCTTTGACCAGTGGACCTCTCCACCCGGTTGTGTTAGGTCGGCCCAGAGGAACACTTTGGAGCAACATCCGGGCCAAACCCACAGCTACATCCACTCCGTGTAGACCCGACGCGTCCGTTTCACCCCTCCAGGTGCAGGCGGCGGCGGCGGCCGTGAGGGGGGGGGCACACCCCGGAGACGCGTGCTGGGCGTTTGCAACCGCCTCAACACTTCCAGATTTGTGAGAGGCCGCCTACGCAAGATTTGACGGTATGCTAGCCCCCGGAGGCCGCCGGCCACAGTCGTAGACGTGCGAAGAGCAATCCGCGTAGAGGGAAGTGTTCAGATACTTCTCCATCACAAAAAATTATGAAAACTTACCATCAGTCCTATAGCCCATGTGCCCACGTTGTGTAAAAAACTCATGATTTTATCGCGCTCCAAGTATTTAATAATATTCACGCTGCATCGTTACCGCAGAACGTCTACTACCGTTTCATTGTCGTCCGTGAGGGGGGCCACAACCCGGAGACGCGTGCCGCCTCTTCGGACATGCCACAACACCACCACGCATGTATGAGGGCCCGGTACGACGCTCCGGTGGCATTGCTACCCCCCAGGGCCCCCGTCCCGGCTAACCCTGTAGCGTTTGACCACGGGATCTAGCCCTTTGACTTTGCACGGACGGGCTTTGACCAGTGGACCTCTCCACCCGGTTGTGTTAGGTCGGCCCAGAGGAACACTTTGGAGCAACATCCGGGCCAAACCCACAGCTACATCCACTCCGTGTAGACCCGACGCGTCCGTTTCCCCCCTCCAGGTGCCGGCGGCGGCGGCGGCCGTGAGGGGGGGGGGG
>NW_025285322.1:0-1142 GCF_018294505.1 Triticum aestivum
GATCTCCATCATCGTGTCTCCATGAAGTTGCTCGCCAACTATTACTTCTACTACTATGGCTAACGCGTTTAGCAATAAAGTAAAGTAATTTACATGGCGTTTCTTGATGACACGCAGGTCATATAAAAGAATAAAGACAACTCCTATGGCTCCTGCCGGTTGTCATACTCATCGACATGCAAGTCGTGAATCCTATTACAATAGCATGAACATCTCATACATCACATATAGATCATTCATCATTCATCACAACTTTGGCCATATCATATCACAAACCACTTGCTGCAAAAACAAGTTAGACGTCCTCTAATTGTTGTTGCAAGTTTTACGTGGCTGAAATAGGGTTCTAGCAAGAACGTTTTCTTACCTACGTTAAAGCCACAACGTGATTTGTCAACTTCTATTTACCCTTCATAAGGACCCTGTTCATCGATTCCGCTCCAACTAAAGTAGGAGAGACAGACACCTGCCAGCCACCTTATGCAACTAGTGCATGTTAGTCGGTGGAACCGGTCTCACGTAAGCGTACGTGTAAGGTTGGTCCAGGCCGCTTCATCCCACAATACCGCTGAAGCAAGAAAGGACTAGTAACGGCAAGAAAGTTGACAAATCTACGCCCACAACAAATTGTGTTCTACTCGCGCAAGAAGAACTACGCATAGACCTAGCTCATGATGCCACTGTTGGGGAACGTTGCAGAAAACAAAATTTTTCCTACTCGTTTCACCAAGATCATCTAGGAGTTCATCTAGCAACGAGTGATTAGATGCATCTACATACCTTTGTAGATCGCGAGCGGAAGCGTTCAAAAGAACGGTGATGATGTAGTCGTACTCGACGTGATCCAAATCACCGATGACCAGCGCCGAACGGACGGCACCTCCGCGTTCAACACACGTACGGAACAGCCACGTCTCCTCCTTCTTGATCCAGCAAGGGAGGGAGGAGAGGTTGAGGGAGATGGCACCAGCAGCAGCACGACGGCGTGGTGTTGATGGAGCTGCAGTACTCCGGCAGAGCTTCGCTAAGCACTATGGAGGTTGAGGAGGTGTTGGGGAGGGAGAAGGAGGCAACCAAAGGCCGAGGCGTTCAGGTATGAAGTCCCTCCTCTCCCCCACTATATATAGGGGTGCCAAAGGGGG
>NW_025285323.1:0-1142 GCF_018294505.1 Triticum aestivum
GCTGGTTCAGGAGAAGCTGACAAAGGCAAAGGAGGAGACCGAAGGTATGTTTGGTGAGACCCTGACGACTGCTTTTCCCCTTGCTTGTTTCAGCATCTGATCTTGCTGTAACTTGCAGGTAAGGTAAGGGAGGCCCAGCAGAAGAAAGACCTTGAGCTAGCTGAGAAGATCAAGCTTGCTGACGAGAAGTTAGCTTCAGTTACCAAGCTCGAACAAGACAATACCAATCTGAAAGCTGCTCTTGGGATTGCCAACAAGGAGGTCAGTCGACTGAAAACTGACAAAGCTGCCCTGACCGACCAAGTCAGCAAATTGACTGAGAAGAAAACTGAACTGGAGGCCTTCCTGAGTGGCCTTGCCAAAAAGTTGTTCCTTATGCTTGAAGGTAGACCTCCATGTTTGGCAAATATTTCCAATTGTGGCTTTTTCCATTCGACTATCTCCTTGACTTAGTGATCACCCTTGCAGAATTTTGTCAAAACTTTGAAGAAGAAACCAGCCGACTGGAGCCAAACTTTGACCCCGTCAATTCTCCGGTGAACGACGAAGTTGCCATGGATGTTTTCCGACTGGAGTCTCGTGTTGCAGCTGTCGTGGACTATCTCGCAAGGCTGAAGGCCGCCACATCTCGCATCGACTCGACGCTCTGGCCTGAGGAGACACTTCAGAATGACCTTGAGTCGCTGATGGCCCACTTGAACACGATCCCTGGTCGAGTGCAGGAGTGGAAGAAGTCCTCGGCTCGGTGTGGTGCAGATGTCGCTCTGTGTCTGGCCCGAGTCCACTGCAAAGATGCGCGAGAAGAGAAGCTGGCGGCCCTTCGGGTGGCCAATACCAAGAAGCACGACTTCAGATCCTTTATGGAAACTTTCCTTGCAGCTGCCACTCGGATCGCCGACGGGATTGACCTTGATGAATTTGTTGCACCTTCCAGCCCTCCACAGGAGGGGTAAAAAACTTCTTCTGGCTCGACGCTTTAAATTTGCCTCGGTATGCCGAGTGAAATTGTAACCGACAAACCTTAACAGGCTTGACGCCTGAGCACTTTCGGTTCCTTTAGATGTCGATTCAAACTTGGATTTGGTGCTTGAATACGATTGCCTTCGGCTCGGAATGTCTTTTGCAGGTTCAAAGCAAGGTGC
>NW_025285324.1:0-1142 GCF_018294505.1 Triticum aestivum
ACAAGTAATTTAACTTGTCCGAGAAACGGGATCAAAGAAGAACAATATGGCCGGAACCACGATTGCAAAACATCAAATCCCAGATATAAGATGAAATTATACCAAGGGGATAATTAATTTAAGAGAAGCTTCCATGATAAGATCTACATCGTGTCCATGGGCATGAACACAAAGTTCAAGGTCGACTCCCACTTCTCCAATGCATAACCTTTCATTCACTTCTCACGTTCGATGAAGTTGCAGTGTTGAAATTTTATCTGGTGAAGCACCAGAAGAGTATGACTCGTGAAAACTTTCGGGTTCACACGGTTTAGAGAAGGCATATGTTCAACCCATAGGGGCTTCTTAGAAGCATATACCACAAGTTTCAAGAGGAAATAACACAAGCCCGAAAGCAGAGCATGGTTGGCCAAGCAGAGGATACAACTTAACAAAGGCATTATGTATCAGGGGAAGAACTCACAAAGTGATCAAATGTGAAGGACACTGGCGGATAACAATCCAACAAAGGACTTGATGGTCCACAAAGGATCTGATACGAGTATCGGTACTCAACTAGAGGAAGAAGAATGCAAGGAGATCAGATTATAGAAACAACTGACTAACTCATTTGTTAAATGCAAAGGAAATATGATTTCCAAATCAAGGGATCAGAAGCAATGCTCTAATTAGGGATGGATAAGTTGAATAGCCTTATGGTACAATCAACGACAATTGGATTGGCCGAGAACCAATTCCAGTTAAAAGAATGGCAGCTCAGCCGGAAAAGTAACTTATAAGGATCAAAGATGATTGCGTGCATTCGCAAACATATTGAGTCAACAGACTCAAAAATGATAATGACAAGGAATGTCAATAAGACTACGAGAGTTATGGGATTAACCATAAGGCAAGCAAGCAAGAATTTCAAGAGCCAAAGGCTCCAGAGGATTTTCGGAAGATCGAATATTATTTTGAAGACTTTTGTGAAACACAAGAACAACTGGGGATGAGCGGATACTCGGCAAGCGCGAGTAATTATCCGTAGGGGTATTCATGCAGCAAGGAACTGCAGGGCAGTAAGCGTAAAGAATTCTCGGAATACCGAAGAGTATTTCAGGACATTTTGTAATAACAAGAGCAACTGGGGATGACAATATGAA
>NW_025285325.1:0-1142 GCF_018294505.1 Triticum aestivum
AATCTTGCCTCGGTCGGGAGATGCAAAATCAAATGTTGCATTGGATTAAAGAAGCCCGGTGGAAAGATCTTCTCTAACTTGCAGATCAACTCCGGCGCCAACTCTTCCATTTCTTCTAGCACGCCAGGCGATAGTTCTTTCGCACAAAGAACACGGAAGAAATAGCTGAGTTCTGCCAGTACTAGCCATTCATCCTCAGGGATGAAGCCACGCAACATCACCGGCATTACCCGCTCAATCCATATGTGCCAATCATGACTCTTGAGACCAAATATCTTCAATTTATCAAGACTGGCTCCCCTCTGTAGATTCGCTGCATACCCATCGGGGAACATCAACTGCATTTTCACCCACAAGATAATTTCCCTCATAGCCGGCCTTCCAAGATTGAACCATGCCTTTGGCTTCGTCCAGTTCTGCTTTCCTTTCGGTTCTTTCATGTTTTGTAACGGCCTATCACATAGCGCCTCCAGATCGACTCTAACCTTAGTATTATCCTTTGACTTCCCATCTATGCCGAACAATGTACCAAAAAGTGCCTCGGCGATATTCTTCTCAGTGTGCATCACGTCGATGTTGTGTGGGCAAAGGAGGTCTTTGAAGTAAGGCAGATCCCATAAGCATGTTTTGTGAGTCCAGGCGTGCTTAGAATTATACCCCTTGAAGTACCCTGGACGCTCGGGATCTGGCTCGAGCGTTTAACTGATCCAGGGTCTGTTGGCCTGTCAATGCATGTGGTGCAGAGTTTTTGACAACTCTACCTCTGATGAAGTTCTTCTTGTCTTTCCTGAACTTATGGCGAGGATTCAGGAACTCTCTATGCATGTCGAAGCAAGAAAACTTGCGACCGGCCTGAAGCCAACGAAACTCAAGAGCTCCCTTGCATGTGGGGCACGGGAACCTTCCATGCACACACCAGCCAACGAATAGCGCATACGCCGGCAAGTCATGCGTCGAGTACATGTACCAGACACGCATTATGAAGTTCCGTTTGCTATAGGCATCGTATGTCTTGAACCCATTATCCCAGGCTTCTTGCAATTCGTCCTTAAGCGGTTGCATGTACACATTCATATTTTTCCCCGGATAGTTGGGCCCTGGAATTATCAACGTCAGGAAAATGTTCTTTCTTTGCATAATCT
>NW_025285326.1:0-1142 GCF_018294505.1 Triticum aestivum
CACTATAATGGCGAGTGTCTCAAAACTCTTCCTAGGTCAAACTGACAGGATGGGCACGAAATTTTTTTTTTGTTCGAATTTTTTTTTTCGACTGCCCGGACCCAAAAACTGGAAACGGGTCAAAAAAAACTTCCTATAATGGCACCTGTCTCAAAACACTCAGAAACACCTAAAAATAGGATAGCCAGAAATTTTTTCGAAAAATGCGTTTTCGAAAAATTTTGGGCCTAAACGGAGCGTGGCTACCCGACTTTTTTTTTTCCGAAACCTACTCCGGCAAGGAAACACGAATCGGAATCTAGATTGATCCCGAAAACAAACCTAATAAGCAAGGAACTCGGATTGGTGGTGGATATATGGTGGTGGTATATGGCAGCGGTGGTGGTAGCGGTGGTAGTATATGGATATGGATCGGTGGTGGTATATGGGCACGGATTGGTGGTGGTATATGGATACGAATTCGGAGCGGTGGTGGTAGATGGCAGGGGCGATGATGATGGTGCGGCGGTGGCGTGACAACTTATGACCAGAACTCGAAACTCTAAAAGACTAGACTCTAAGACCAGCAACTAGACCGACGATGCAACCGCAAATTCAACAAAGCAAAACCCTAAAAAGATTATGCAAAGGCTCAGATTGGTTCAGATATGATGAACTAACCCTAATTTTTTTTTGTGTGGCTTTTTCGTGGACTGTAGGTATGAAGAACAGACTCGATCTAAACTACGAAAAACTGTAAAATCTCACCGAGCAACCTGGAAATCTGATACCACTTGATAGAGGCAAAGGTGTCCCGTCTTTCGATGAGATGGTGGATTTCGCTTTGGTGGAAGTCGACTTTGACGATCCGACTACGAACGTGCGAGGACGTCGCGCCTTAGCAATCGCTAAACCAACTCCGAGAGGTTATTGACCACGCCGGAGCACGATCAACCTGACCACGAGGGTCTGTTTCCTGCGAGCAAACGAAGAACAAGCAAGAAACTGAGATTGCAATCTGGATATTGCGAATATAAGATGAAAGCTTTATTGATCAAGGTGGGGTTCTGTGACGCCTTTGTCTGGTCGTTGAACACAAACGAAGTACGCGAAGTTGCAGCTATGGCGAACTTTTAATCTAAACAAAACCCAAAGTCTAAACG
>NW_025285327.1:0-1142 GCF_018294505.1 Triticum aestivum
TCGAAGTCCACGCGAAACTATTAGTGAGACCGAAGTCTCTCTGCAAAAACATAAAATAGGCAAACGTGAGTACAAATGTACCCAGCAAGACTTACATCAGAACTAACTACATATGCATCATTATCAACAAAGGGGTGGTGGGGTTTAACTGCAGCAAGCCAGCTTTGACTCGGTGGCTATCCTGAACTACGACTGCAAGCGACTCTTTTGAGGTGGCGCACACGAGTCCACATATTCACCATATCAATACACCACTATGGATCCGCTCCCGTCTCCCTACGAGAACGCCATCCATAGCACTCACGCTTATCTTGCGTATTTTAGAGTATCCACTTTCACTTGTCTATGAACTGATATAAGCAACCCAGAAGTCCTTTTCCGCGGACACGGCTATTCGAATAGATGATGTTAACCCTGCAGGGGTGTACTTCTTCATACATGTTTCCACCACTTAGCGTCCGCACACGACATGTGCTCGGCAGACTTCAAGCGAAAGCCGACGTGGGTGTAGACCACGACCTACCTAAACACTCAAGTCTCTAGTCCAGGTTTATCGCCTATTCGGGTTCCATCCATGAGGAGATCCGGCCGGAGTTTCGCTCACAGCCCCAAACGATGTGAACAGGGTTCCCGAGATACCAAACGGGCGCCCGGTATACCCGGCCACGTGCCTACCGCATCACAGCCCACCCCTACGGTCAGCGCTGCCCACGGCCTCCAGCATACTACAAACACCAGAAACTACTTGCAACTCCTGGACAGAGGACAAGGGTGATTAAGAAGCCGAGAGGGTCCATTGGTTTCGGGCCCAATGCGTGGTAGTAGCTGAATCATGGATCACAAACACAGAACTCAGTTCCTGAGGACGGCTGCAATGAGACAACCCACCATGTACTCCTACATGGCCTCTCACCGCTACCTTTACCAAAACGTGTTCACACACTTAGCTCACACACAGTAGGACATGTTCACACGCCTCTGATTCATCCCTGATGAATCAGACCTGACTCAACTCTAAGCAGTAGCAGGCATGACAAACAAACATGAATGAGTAGGCACAACAGGGCTCAAACAACTCCTACTCATGCTAGTGGGTTTCATCTAATTACTGTGGAATGACAGGTCATGCAGAGGATAAAGGG
>NW_025285328.1:0-1142 GCF_018294505.1 Triticum aestivum
GGTAATACACATCACATAAGCCTTGCAAGCATTACAACTAATATGTTAGTTGTGAGATGATGTATTACGGAACGAGTAAAGAGACTTGCCGGTAACGAGATTGAACTAGGTATTGGATACCGACGATCGAATCTCGGGCAAGTAACATACCGATGACAAAGGGAACAACGTATGTTGTTATGCGGTCTGACCGATAAAGATCTTCGTAGAATATGTAGGAGCCAATATGGGCATCCAGGTCCCGCTATTGGTTATTGACCGGAGACGTGTCTCGATCATGTCTACATTGTTCTCGAACCCGTAGGGTCCGCACGCTTAAGGTTACGATGACAGTTATATCATGAGTTTACATGTTTTGATGTACCGAAGGAGTTCGGAGTCCCGGATGAGATCGGGGACATGACGAGGAGTCTCGAAATGGTCGAGACGTAAAGATTCATATATTGGATGATATGGTTAGGCCAAGGGGTCAAGCCCATGAGGCTTTAGGTCGGTGCAAAAGGAGTTTTGTGGAGGCCAGGGGGCCAAACGCCGGAGATCCTGGCGTCTGGCCCTGGGCCAGACGCCGAGGCCCATGGCGTCTGGGCCAGACGCCAAGGATTGTGGCGTTTGGTCCTGGAGTCCGAGTGGGACTCTTGCCTTTCGGGCAAAACCGATTTTGAGGAGGCTTTTGCTCCAAGTTTCGACCCCGGGGCTCAACATATAAATAGAGGGGCAGGGCTAGCACCAAAGGGACAACAAGTTGATCCACGTGATCTATCCCTTAGCCGTGTGCGGCGCCCCCAGCCACCATATTCCTCGATAATACTGTAGCGGAGTTTAGGCGAAGCCCTGCTGCTGTAGTTCATCAAGATCGTCACCACGCCGTCGTGCTGACGGAACTCTTCCCCGACACTTTGCTGGATCGGAGTCCGGGGATCGTCATCGAGCTGAACGTGTGCTCGAACACGGAGGTGCCGTAGTTTCGGTGCTTGATCGGTTGGATCGAGAAGACGTACGACTACTTCCTCTACGTCGTGTCATCGCTTCCGCAGTCGGTCTGCGTTGGGTACGTAGACAATACTCTCCCCTCGTTGCTATGCATCACATGATCTTGCGTGTGCGTAGGAAAATTTTGAAATTACTACGAAACCCAACAGTGG
>NW_025285329.1:0-1142 GCF_018294505.1 Triticum aestivum
TAATCGTGGAAATCACTCCGAGACCCCAAAACAGTGAGTAATAGTATACAAAAAAGGCAAGAATCGGACAAAAATGTAAGTGTTGATGACCGAAACGTAAACGCACCCCGCGGTTAGTTAATTGTTGAAATCACTTCGATACCCCAAAACAGTGCGTAATACTCCACGACATGGGCCAGAATCGGCCAAAACTGCGAGTGTTGATGAGCGACACATAAATGCACCCCGGTGTTCGTCATTCATGGAAATCACGCCGAGACCCAAAAAACAGAGTAATAGTCCAAGAAACGGGCCAGAATCGGCCAAAACTGTGAGTGTGGATGACCGACACGTAAATGCACCCCGTGGTTCATTAATCGTGGAAATCACTCCGGGGGCCCAAAAAAGAGAGTAATAGTCCATGATACGGGCCAGAATCAGCCAAAACTATGAGTATTGATTACCGACACGTAAGCGCGCCTTGGGGTTCAACAACTATGGAAATCACTTCGGGACCTGAAAACAGTGAGTAATAGTCAACAAAACACGTTAGAATTGGCCAAAATTGTGAGTGTTGCTGACCGACACGTAAACACAACCCGGGGTCATTTCGGGACCCCATAACTAAGTAATAGTCCAAGAAACGGGACAGAATCGGCCCAAACTGCGATTGTTGATGACTTACACTTAAGCGCACCTTGGGGTTCAACAACCATGGAAATCGCTTTGGGGCCCCAAAACGGTGAGTAACAGTCCACGAAACGGGTCAGAATCGACAAAAACCACGAGTGTTGATAACCAACCCGTAAGCGCACCCAAGGGTTCCTTAATCGTGGAAATCACTCCGGGGCCCCAAAAAAGTGAGCAATAGTCCACGAAACGGGCCAGACTCGGCCAAAACTGTGAGTGTTGATGACCGACACGTAAACGCACGCCGGGGTTCGTTAATCGTGGAAATCACTCCGAGACCCCAAAACAGTGAGTAATAGTATACAAAAAAGGCAAGAATCGGACAAAAATGTAAGTGTTGATGACCGAAACGTAAACGCACCCCGCGGTTAGTTAATTGTTGAAATCACTTCGATACCCCAAAACAGTGCGTAATACTCCACGACATGGGCCAGAATCGGCCAAAACTGCGAGTGTTGATGAGCGACACATAA
>NW_025285330.1:0-1142 GCF_018294505.1 Triticum aestivum
GGGAGGCCCCGAAGGGATTACACACAACTAGGAAATTACCTTCAAACTCTTGGCGAACTAATCGCCTTCTTGGCTATTCTACTAGTGATGGTGGTGGCTAGACTACAAAGGAAGTGGTACTCTGGTGGAGAGTCTCGATGCTTTGAGTGCTCCGTGCTCTCCCGTCTCTTGTGTGTCCTTGTTGTTGAGCCCAGCGTCTCCTTTTATAGCCGTGAGGGGTGGCTGCAAGGTGGCCTTCGGGAGCCTTCCTTCACTTATTTTACACACGGTAGCATGCATACGTGTCTTACTAGGGTACACGCGTGTCCTTCTAATAATATAGAAAAGTGTGAGAGAGTGCCGACAAGCTTCAATCTTCAGGAATCTTTGCTTTCTTCACGTGGCATTGTCTCTCGGTGAATAATTGGCTGGCTCTTCTTTTCTTCTTCGCTTGCCAGCGATGCACTTCTTCATGCCTTCAGATAGGTAGCTCTTTTTTAGGAATCCTTGTGTCAGTGTATGCGTACATACATGCCAAGGCTGCTTAAATATTCACCACTGCTTATTCATTTAATTTAAATTTAATTTAACTTGCTTAAATGTTAGACATTGCTTAATTTAATTTATATATATAGATATTTTTTTTTTACAGGGGGGTCCTCCCTGCCCATATAATTGATAATACCTTATCAATATTTAAAGGATCTATTATGGGAATTTCTATCAATATTCGGGTCGGGTATAGGTCCTCCGCGCCCGAATAATTGATAGCAATATCAATATATGCAGTTTGGGCTTTATTCTGGCCGCTGCCCATGCCCTGCTATGTCCATATGATCATCATCATTTATCAGATTGAAATCATATTTTTCATCATATTCTTTCTTTATTTCCTCAAATTTTTCATCCATTTCTTGCCTTAATTCTTTTAATATTTCCTCCTTTAATTCTTTCTTTATTATCTTTGAAAATTCTTCAAACCTTTTATCCATTTCTTGATCTATGTATTCACTGTCTAAAGGGTCAAGCCCCTTTAGAAGGCATTCTTGATATGTCTTATATTTTGGGGATTCTTCCTTCTTTATAATTTTTGAGCTTGATGCCTCCCCCTTTGTGGGAGTTGGTGAAGCAGGTATGCCTCTTTTCATTTGGATATAGTCTTT
>NW_025285331.1:0-1142 GCF_018294505.1 Triticum aestivum
ATATATATAATTAATATATTTCCAATGCAAATATTTATGCATTAATTCCAAATGCCCAAAATAAATACCTATGAGCTCTTAAAAATATTGGTTTGATTTTTATCTCTGTCCAATATTTTCAGAGAGCAACATGAGCATTTTCTTGGACCTTTTTGGAGAAATTTTTATTTGGATCATTTTCAAAATGATTCTGAGGGTTTCACAGATCCCCATTTCAAGTTTCTGATGAAAGAGGAAACATGATGCAACACTCTAATGCATGGCTAGCTAGGATGTGACAACTCACCCCCACTCAAAAGAATCTCGTCCCGAGATTTGGGTTCCTCCGGGAAGAAGGCGGGATACTCGAGTCGAAGACGATCCTCCCTTTCCCAAGTTGCTTCATCTTCAGAATGGTGCGACCATTGAACTTTGAGAAACTTGATATTCTGGCGTCGGGTGGTACGTTCGGCCTGATCGAGGATACGAATGGGGTACTCTCGATATGTAAGATTATCTTGGAGATCAAGCGTTTCATGGTCCACTTCACGGATAGGATCCGAGAAGCAACGCCTGAGTTGAGAAACGTGGAAGACATCGTGGACTCTGGAGAGGTGCGGAGGTAGTTCCAACTGGTAGGCAACTTCTCCTCGTTTGGCGAGAATGTGAAAAGGTCCAATGTAACGAGGAGCCAATTTGCCTTTGATACCGAAACGATGGGTTCCCTTCAGAGGGGTGACCCGAAGATAAGCCTTCTCGTCAACCTCGAAAGTCATAGCATTATGTTTTCGGTCATATTGACTCTTTTGACGAGATTGGGCTGTTTTCAACTTTTCACGAACGATGCGAACTTGTTCTTCTGCTTCCTGAATCATGTCCGGGCCAAAGAATTGTCTTTCCCCGGTCTCTGACCAGTTAAGGGGTGTTCGACACCGTCGTCCATAGAGAACTTCAAAAGGGGCTTTACCCAAGCTAGATTGATAGCTGTTGTTGTAAGCGAATTCGGCAAATGGAAGGCACTTCTCCCAGTCCATTCCGAATGAGATAACAGAGGCTCGAAGCATGTCTTCTAGAATCTGGTTGACGCGTTCCACTTGACCACTCGACTGAGGGTGGAAGGCGGTGCTAAAGGAGAGACGAGTCCCCATAGCATTTTGGAAACT
>NW_025285332.1:0-1142 GCF_018294505.1 Triticum aestivum
TACAAACGATGCAAGAACCAGGGAAGCAGAAAGCTACGCCGCATTATGGAACTCCTAGGTGGTCTCCATAACGAGCAGTATACCTGTTTCGCATACCATTCCGCAGCCTGCCCCTGGAAAGGACATGTTAAATAGTCCCACCTTTCGCTTATCGCACTATTTGTATCGTTCTGCTTTGATCGCAACTTTTTCAAATAAACAATGCATAGCTTTTGTCTATTATCGCATTAATATATTTTACGAATGTATGGTCATTAATGACATGTTGCACCCGTACACTTTGGTACGGCCAATACGCCAGGGGCTTAAGTACCCCACAGTATGGTGTGAGAAGTCCGAACACTTTCACAAGTGCGGCACCCCGAACTTATAGCATTATATGCATTGGCTCCGAATCATGTCTTGGGTCAATAGTTGGGTTTGCCCGGCTCCTATGTTTTGGTACCTTACGTTCCGCTATATCGGCTAAGGTAGCACTAGGAGAACTACTGCGATTGTGCCCCAGTTGAGCTGGGCTAAGCACCTCACTAGAGAAAGCTAAAACTGACCGTCATGATGAGGCGAGAGTTGGTCGCTGTTCGAGAGGTTTTCGAGTCCCTAAAGACTTATGCCGCTTAGAGCGAGGAGTCGGCTTTGTCCGGCCTAGGGGTGGATAGCGCCCCGAACTTGGTCTTCCAAATACTAGGGGCTTTGCCAAAATTTAAAATTATAGAATTCTATGGCTAAGGAGAGTGATAAAGCATTATAGTCTGATTGCCTTGTTCGTTGTGTTGAGTGCCTCCCTCGAAGGACCCAAGAATGGGAAAAAGAGCGCTCAAGTTTATCCCAAACACCCCAGCACTCGTGGCATGGGGGCAGAAGCCGACAACACATCATCTCTCAAACTTGATAAACGGCCGCACAGAAGGTAATATTTTAAATTCAGAAAGCGTTGCTTAGCGCATATGAACAAGTTTTTAGCGCACAGGACAAAACGAGCGAGTTTACTCAAAAATTACATCTCTGGAGCATTCATCCGCTATAAGGCGGGCACCCTTCAAGACGCCCTCATAATAAGCTTCCGAGATGCGATGCTCCTTGCCAGGCGGTGGCCCGTCCTTCACAAGCTTCTCCGCATCCATCTTGCCCATGTGCACTTTAGC
>NW_025285333.1:0-1142 GCF_018294505.1 Triticum aestivum
TTGGTCATCAACACTCACAGTTTTGGCCGATTCTGGCCCGTTTCCTGGACTATTACTCACTGTTTTGGGGTCCCGGAGTGATTTACACGATTAATGAACCCTGGGGTGCGTTTATGTTTCGGTCATCAACACTCACTGTTTTGGCAGATTCTGAGCCGTTTCGTGGACTATTACTCACCATTTTGGGCCCCAAACAAATTTCCATAGTTGTTGAACCCCAAGGCGCGCTTACGTGTAGGTCATCAACACTCACAGATTTGGCCGATTCTGGCCCGTTTCGTGGACTATTACTCACAATTTTGGGGCCCTGGAGTGATTTCCACGATTAACGAAACCTGGAGTGCGTTTACATTACGGTCATCAACACTCGCGGTTTTTATCGATTCTGACCCGTTTTATGGACTATTACTCACCGTTTTGGGGCCCCAAAGGGATTTCCATAGTTGTTGAACCCCAAGGTGCGCTTATGTGTCGGTCATCAACACTCATAGTTTTGGCCGATTCTGGCACGTTTCGTGGACTATTACTCACTATTTTGGGGTCCCGGAGTGATTTCCATGATTAACGAACCCTGGGGTGCGTTTATGTTTTGGTCATCAACACTTACGCTTTTGGCCGATTCTGACCCGTTTCGTGTACTATTACTCGCCGGTTTTGGGCCGCAAAGCGATTTCCATAGTTGTTGAACGCCAAGGTGCGCTTATGTGTTGGTCATCAACGCTCATAGTTTTGGCCGATTCTAGCCCGTTTCCTGGACTATTACTCACTGTTTTGGGGTCCCGGAGTGATTTACACGATTAATGAACCCTGGGGTGCGTTTAAGTTTCGGTCAGCAACACTCGCTGTTTTGGCAGATTCTGAGGCGTTTCGTGGACTATTACTCACCATTTTTGGGCCCCAAACAAATTTCCATAGTTGTTGAACCCCAAGGCGCGCTTACGTGTAGGTCATCAACACTCACAGATTTGGCCGATTCTAGCCCGTTTCGCGGACTATTACTCACTATTTTGGGCCCTGGAGTGATTTCCACGATTACGAACCCTGGGGTGCGTTTACGTTTCGGTCATCAACACTCACAGATTTGGCCGAATCTGGCCCATTTCATGGACTATTACTCACTGTTTTGGGGTCCGGGAGAGGTT
>NW_025285334.1:0-1142 GCF_018294505.1 Triticum aestivum
CATAAATGTGGCTCCGGCATTCTTGAGGCCGAATGGCATGGTGATATAGCAGAAGCACCCGAATGGAGTGATGAAAGCTGTTTTTACCTCATCGGGCCCGTACAGACGGATCTGGTGGTACCCGGAGTAAGCATCTAAAAAAGACAACCTCTCGCATCCCGCGGTCGAGTCAACAATTTGATCTATGCGAGGGAGAGGAAAGTGATCTTTCGGGCAGGCCCGGTTGATGTGCTTGAAATCAATGCACATTCGGAGCGACTTGTCCTTCTTAGGAACCATGACGACATTAGCGAGCCACTCGGAGTGGTATATCTCTCGGATAAATCCTGCCGCCAACAGTCGAGCCACTTCTTCACCAATGGCCTTTCTCTTCTGGACGGCGGACCGCCGAAGATGCTCTTTGACTGGTTTTGCAGACGAGTCGACTCTTAGGCGATGCTCAGCCAATCCCCTGGGAACACCTGGCATGTCAGCGGGCTTCCATGCAAAAATGTCCCAGTTCTCACGGAGGAACTGGATGAGCGCTTCTTCCTATTTTGGGTCGAGTGTTGTGGAGATGCGGGTCGGAGCTGCTTCGGGGTCGGTCGGGTGAATGTGAACAGGCTTCGTCTCACCGACGACTGGAACGCAGACTCTGTGGCGGGCTTCTTGGATCGCAGCAAGTCACTCGGATCTGCGTTTTGCTTGTATTCTTCGAACTCGACCGCTGTCACTTGGGAATCGGCAATCTTGGAGCCCTTCTGAAAGCACTCCTCTGCCTTTTTCCTATCACCGGTGACAGTGATCACACCTTTGGGACCGGGCATCTTCAATTTGAGGTACACGTAACATGGTCGAGCCATGAACCGTGCATAGGCTGGTCTCCCCAAAATGGCATGATATGCACTTTGAAAATCCACGACCTCAAACGTCAACTTTTCTTTGCGAAAATGCTTCGAATCACCAAACACTACGTCCAAAGCTATCTGGCCGAGTGACTCGGCCTTCTTCCCTGGTATAACTCCATGGAAGCTCATGTTACTAGTGCTCAGTCGGGACATCGGAATGCCCATACCTTTCAATGTGTCTGCATACAATAAGTTCAGCCCACTTCCACCATCCATCAACACCTTTGTCAGTCGAGTGCCTTCGACAACTGGATC
>NW_025285335.1:0-1142 GCF_018294505.1 Triticum aestivum
ACGAAACATGTCAGAATTGGCCAAAACTGTGAGTGTTGACGACAGACACATAAATGCACCCCGGGGTTCATCAATCGTGGAAATCCCTCTGGGTCTCCAAAACGCTGAGTAATAGTGCACGAAACGGACACGATTCGGCCAAATATGTGAGTGTTGATGACCGACACGTAAACGCACCCTGGGGTTCGTCAATCATGGAAATGACTCCGAGACCCCAAAATAGAGTAGTAGTCCAAGAAACGGGCCAGAATCGGCCCAAACTGTGATTGTTGATGACTGACACGTAAGCGCACCTTGGAGTTCGACAACCACGGAAATCGCTTTGGGACCCCAAAACGGTGAGTAATAGTCCATGAAACGGGCGAGAATCGGCCAAAACTGGGAGTGTTGATGACAAACTCGTAAGCACATCTTGGAGTTCAAAAACTATGGAAATCGGTTCGGGACCCCAAAACCGTGAGTAATAGTCCAGGAAACATGTCAGAATTGGCCAAAACTCTCAGTGTTGACGACAGACACATAAATGCACCCCGGGGTTCATCAATCGTGGAAATCCCTCTGGGTCTCCAAAACACTGAGTAATAGTGCACGAAACAGACACGATTCGGCCAAATATGTGAGTGTTGATGACCGACACGTAAACGCACCCTGGGGTTCGTCAATCATGGAAATGACTCTGAGACCCCAAAATAGAGTAGTAGTCCAAGAAACGGGCCAGAATCGGCCCAAACTGTGATTGTTGATGACCGACACGTAAGCGCACCTTGGAGTTCGACAACCATGGAAATCGCTTCGGGACCCCAAAGCGGTGAGTAATAGTCCATGAAACGGGCCAGAATCAACCAAAACTGCGAGTGTTGATGACCAACACGTAAGGACACCTTGGGGTTCAACAACTATGGAAATCGCTTAGGGAACCCAAAACGGTGAGTAATAGTCCACGAAACCCGTCAGAATTGGCCAAAACTCTCAGTGTTGACGACGGACACATAAACAAACCCCGGGGTTCATCGATCGTGGAAATTGCTCTAGGTCCCCAAAACGCTGAGTGATAGTGCACAAAACGGACTAGAATCGGCCGAATATGTGAGTGTTGATCATCGACACGTAAACGCACCAAGGGTTCGTCAATCATCGAAATG
>NW_025285336.1:0-1142 GCF_018294505.1 Triticum aestivum
AGCCCATAGCCCCAATCTGCTAGCCCGGCCGCCACAGAGCTCCGCCTCGGCAGCGGACTGACCGCCGGCCGCCAGGCACCTGGTCCAGATCCGCCGTCACGGATGGGCGAGCCAAAAGAAGATGTCTCGGGAGGAGGCAGCGGCAGCAGAGCATCGAGCTCGTGCAAACGCGCAGCTACAGTTTGCAAAATCGGCAAGCGCAATCAGCAAGTAGTCCAACTCCAATCTATTCTCTTCTAATGTTGATCTTCAATTTCTGTACGTAGCCCAACTCCAAGCGCAATCAGCAGGTAGACCAACTCCAATCCATTTCCTTCTGATGTTGATCTTCAATTTCTGTAGGTAGTCCAGCTCCAACACTTGTTCTAAGGCATATATTGATATCCAACTTGTTCACCTGCTCTAGGCATCTATTAGTCATGGAGCTAGACATTTTGGGCCATGGAATGAATGATCCAAGCAATGGGAATCCATGTTAGTAGTTCTCTATGACGTTCATGTTAGATTTTGTGATCTTTGGTGGTTACATCTTCTAGTTGTCGAGAATCTTAAACTGTTCTAAATCATTGGTTATGTTAATTTTTGAGTGCATCTAGCTTCATATTTGAATTTTATGAGATTTGGTTCGGCGGACTTGCATTGTCAATCAAAAATTTTGTACCTCAAATGTTCCGCCCCGGCTAAGTTCAATTCCTGTATCGGCCACTGCGTACATCTAACGGTATATGAGTTAAATATGACATTGTTAACTCAGAACACAACGTGATATGGGACATGCGCCACAAAACGACTTGCGACCAAGATTTGCATGACATTTAAAGCGAATAAATAACATAGCAAAAAAAACCATAAATTTAAAACAAATAAAAAATAAGAAAAAAGAAATGAAAAAAGGAGAAAATACAAATAAAAGAAAAAAATAAAGAAAAATGGGAGCCGAAAATCACTTACTTCCACTCCTCCCTTCTCACTTCCAACCCACTCATCACGTGAAGAACTGTAGAAAAATGATATGTTTTTAGAAATGTGGGAAAAATGAATGGACACTCCCCCAGTAATGCCACATGTACAAATGGGTTATAGGGTTTCACAAAGAGGGTTAACTTGATTGGTCAATAGGTGGGGAGGCGGCCCATCTCCCT
>NW_025285337.1:0-1142 GCF_018294505.1 Triticum aestivum
GCATCACTATGCACTAGCCAAACGAAACGTTAGTACCAATTCACAGACAATACATAAGCAATATATAATTATGCAACAGAACGATCGGAAGAGAAAAGCAAGACATTAATAGCATCGATTACATCTAAGTTGAACGACTCTCAAAACCAAAGAGACATACTACAAGTTCATTAAAGTTTAATTACAACATGAGCCAATCGATGTTTCAGAACTAGACAACTCGACTCAAGGGACCGGAGCGTGGATGAAGCCGCCGTCTATCGTGGGAGTCATGAAAGAACGGGCGTTGTCATCCTGCATTTGTAGCATTGTGTCGATGTCACTGTTGGACGGTTGATTTCTGAGGTAGAACTGCCCCGAGGTACGAAGGACATCTTGATGGATGATTTCCACAAACTCCGACTGGATGCGAAAGAATTCTTGTCGGAGGTCCGCGTCCTGGATTGCCGACACGCTCGCGGCCCAATCTTGGAGTTTACTCGGTAGCAGAAGTTGATGATGGTCCCGTACGATCGCCCGCATGTGATGGATGGCATAGTAGGCACCCTTCTGACCGCCAGGCGGCTGCTTGATGCAGCAGAACGTCGTATTGTGGGAGAACACGTGCTTGCCGTACTTACGAATAGGCCTGGTGAAGGTGCCTCCAGATTGGGCGTAGCCGGGGAGAACATCATCAAGAACCTTCTTGACATTTGTGTAGTCTACGTTCGACTAACGGTCCGGGTCGAAATACGTGGCCATGGAATATTTGGGGCTTAGGAGGATGAGCGTGCAACGTGTGTCACTGCAGAAAACACGGAATGTTAAAAGAAAAACGATCGAAAAGTAAGAATTCATATGTTACGGGCCGGTTGAGGGGAGGACTTACTCGGGAAAGTAAGGCACGAGGAAGTTATCCTTATCTTGGTTTGCCAGAATGACGCCTTCGAGGTAAGAACTCGCGACTTGCCGGTCCCCAGCGCTGCCCAAGATCTTGGCACGCATGTAGAAGGGGTCGACTATCACGATGTCCGGGGTCTTGTCGCGAATGATCCGCATCTCCATACTCAGCGAAAATAGCCGAACGAAGGTGTAGTGCAGCGGATGAAGGTTAAACATAGCAAAGATGTCATCAAACCGCAGGACGATCGTACCCCCGATGT
>NW_025285338.1:0-1142 GCF_018294505.1 Triticum aestivum
ATGAAAAATAACAAATGAAGTCAGAAAGGTTTGAGAATTGATGATGCGGCTTTGAATGGTGCATTTTGAACACACAAAAAGTCTCGAGTTCAAGTAATTTCAAAAAATTGAAATCCCTTTGTAACAAACGAGTTTCCGTATGAAACCCTGATACTTCGAAAGAGATTGCCCGTTTTGTAGACGAAGTGCATCCAGTTTTTGTCGTAGCCCTCTCAACTTTTCAGCACATTCTATGTGGGTGAAATGATGATACCATGCCAACTTTCAACCTTTTCAGAGTTCAATTGTAGTGCTTTTCATTTCCAGGGTCATATAGCTAAAAAAATAAGTAAATGCATGAAAAGTAACAAATGAACATAGAAAGGGTTTAAAATTGATGATGTGGCTTTGAATGGTGCATTTTGAACACACAAAAAGTCTGGAGTTCAAATAAGTTAAAAAAAACAAATCCCTATGTACCAAACGAGTTTCCGTATAAAACCGGGATACTTCGAAAGAGATTGTCCGTTTTTTACATGAAGTGCATCCATTTTTTGCCGTAACCCTCTCAACTTTTTAGCACATTCTATGTGGGTGAAATGATGATACCGTGCCATCTTTCAACCCTTTCAGAGTTCATTTGTAGTGCTTTTGATTTTCAGTGTCATATAGCTCAAAAAAATGAGATCCTTTGTAACACACGAGTTTCCGTATGAAAGCCAGATACTTCGAAAGAGATTGTTCGTTTTGTATATGTAGTGCATCCATGTTTTGCCGTAACCCTCTCAACTTTTTAGCACATTCTATGTGGGTGAAATGATGATACCCTGCCAACGTTCAACCTTTTGAGAGTTCATTTGTAGAGCTTTTCATTTTCAGGGTCATATAGCTCAAAAAATCAGTAAATGCATGAAAAATAACAAATGAAGTCAGAAAGGTTTGAGAATTGATGATGTGGCTTTGAATGGTGCATTTTGAACACACAAAAAGTCTCGAGTTCAAGTAATTTCAAAAAATTGAAATCCCTTTGTAACACACGAGTTTCCGTATGAAAGCCTGATACTTCGAAAGAGATTGTTCGTTTTGTACACGAAGTGCATCCATGTTTTGCCGTAACCCTCTCAACTTTTTAGCACATTCTATGTGGGTGAAATGATGATACC
>NW_025285339.1:0-1141 GCF_018294505.1 Triticum aestivum
ACTCCAACTTCCTGATTTTAATAAGACTTTTGAGCTTGAATGTGATGCTAGTGGAATTGGATTAGGAGGTGTGTTATTACAAGATGGCAAACCTGTTGCATACTTTTCTGAAAAATTGAGTGGGCCTAGTCTGAATTATTCTACTTATGATAAAGAATTATATGCTCTTGTTCGGACTTTAGAAACATGGCAACATTATTTATGGCCCAAAGAATTTGTTATACATTCTGATCATGAATCTTTGAAACATATTAAAAGTCAAGCTAAACTGAATCGTAGACATGCTAAATGGGTTGAATTCATTGAGACTTTCCCTTATGTCATTAAACACAAGAAGGGAAAAGAAAATGTTATTGCTGATGCTTTGTCTCGTCGCTATACTATGCTTTCACAACTTGACTTCAAAATATTGGGTTTGGAGACCATCAAAGATCAATATGTGCATGATGCTGATTTTAAAGATGTAATGCAGAATAGTAAAGAAGGAAGAATGTGGAACAAGTTTGTCGTTAACGATGGATTTGTGTTTCGTGCTAACAAGCTATGCATTCCAGCTAGCTCCGTTCGTCTTTTGTTGTTGCAGGAGGCGCATGGAGGAGGATTAATGGGACACTTTGGCGTGAAGAAGACGGAGGACGTACTTGCTACACATTTCTTTTGGCCATAGATGAGACGGGATGTTGAGCGTTTTATTGCTCGATGCACTACATGTCAAAAAGCTAAGTCACGACTCAATCCTCATGGTTTATGTATGCCTTTGCCTGTACCTAGTGTTCCTTGGGAGGATATATCTATGGACTTTGTTTTAGGTTTACCTCGAACAAAGAAGGGGAGGGATAGCATATTTGTTGTCGTGGATAGATTCTCGAAAATGGCACACTTTATACCATGTCATAAAAGCGATGATGCTGTTAATGTTGCTGATTTGTTCTTTCGTGAAATTATTCGCTTGCATGGTGTGCCAAATACTATTATTTCAGATCGTGATACTAAATTTCTTAGCCACTTTTGGAGATGTTTATGGGCTAAGTTGGGGACTAAACTGCTTTTTAGTACTACTTGTCACCCCCAAACTGATGGACAAACTGAAGTAGTCAATAGAACGTTGTCTACTATGCTTAGGGCTGTTTTGAAGAATAAT
>NW_025285340.1:0-1141 GCF_018294505.1 Triticum aestivum
TTTTATGGTCATGCACCCTTGAAGAGTGGTCTATTTTTATTGAATCTCGATAGTAGTAATACACATATTCATAATGTTGAAGCCAAAAGATGCAGAGTTGATAATGAAAGTGCAACTTATTTGTGGCACTGTCGTTTAGGTCATATCGGTGTAAAGCGCATGAAGAAACTCCATACTGATGGACTTTTGGAACCACTTGATTATGAATCACTTGGTACTTGCGAACCGTGCCTCATGGGCAAGATGACTAAAACACCGTTCTCCGGTACTATGGAGAGAGCAACAGATTTGTTGGAAATCATACATACCGATGTATGTGGTCCGATGAATATTGAGGCTCGTGGCGGATATCGTTATTTTCTCACCTTCACAGATGATTTGAGCAGATATGGATATATCTACTTAATGAAACATAAGTCTGAAACATTTGAAAAGTTCAAAGAATTTCAGAGTGAAGTTGAAAATCATCGTAACAAGAAAATAAAGTTTCTATGATCTGATCGTGGAGGAGAATATTTGAGTTACGAGTTTGGTGTACATTTGAAAAACTGTGGAATAGTTTCGCAACTCACGCCACCCGGAACACCACAGCGTAATGGTGTGTCTGAACGTCGTAATCGTACTTTACTAGATATGGTGCGATCTATGATGTCTCTTACTGATTTACCGCTATCATTTTGGGGATACGCTCTAGAGACGGCCGCATTCACGTTAAATAGGGCACCATCAAAATCCGTTGAGACGACGCCTTATGAACTATGGTTTGGCAAGAAACCAAAGTTGTCATTTCTGAAAGTTTGGGGCTGCGATGCTTATGTGAAAAAGCTTCAACCTGATAAGCTCGAACCCAAATCGGAGAAATGTGTCTTCATAGGATATCCAAAGGAAACTATTGGATACACCTTCTATCACAGATCCGAAGGCAAGACTTTTGTTGCTAAATTCGGAAACTTTCTTGAGAAGGAGTTTCTCTCGAAAGAAGTGAGTGGGAGGAAAGTAGAACTTGACGAGGTAACTGTACCTGCTCCCTTATTGGAAAGTAGTACATCACAGAAAACTGTTTCTGCGACACTTACACCAATAAGTGAGGAAGTTAATGATAATGATCATGAAACTTCAGAACAAGATACTACTGAACCTC
>NW_025285341.1:0-1141 GCF_018294505.1 Triticum aestivum
TCGTACCGGGCCCTCATACATGCGGGGTGGTGTTGTGGCATGTCCGAAGAGGCGGCACGCGTCTCCGGTGCGTGGCCCCCCTCACGAACGGCGCCGCCGCCGTCACCCGGAGGGGGGAAACGGACGCGTCGAGTCTACACGGAGTGGATGTAGCTGTGGGCCTGGCCCGGATGTTGCTCCAAAGTGTTCCTATGGGCCGACCTAACACAACCGGGTGGAGAGGTCCACTGGTCAAAGCCCGTCCGTGCAAAGTCAAAGGGCTAGATCCCGTGGTCAAACGCTACAGGTTTAGGCGGGACGGGGGCCCTGGGGGGGTAGCAATGCCACCGGAGCGTCGTATCGGGCCCTCATACATGCGGGGTGGTGTTGTGGCATGTCCGAAGAGGCGGCACGCGTCTCCGGGTTGTGGCCCCCCTCACGGACGGCAATGAAACGGTGGTAGACGTTCTGCGGTAACGATGCAGCGTGAATATTATTAAATACTTGGAGCGCGATAAAATCATGAGTTTTTTACACAACGTGGGCACATGTGCTATAGGACTGATGGTAATTTTTCATAATTTTTTGCGATGGCGAAGTATCTGAACACTTCCCTCTACGCGGATTGCTCTTCGCACGTCTACGACTGTGACCGGCGGCCTTCGGGGGGTAGCATACCGTAAAATCTTGCGTAGGCGGCCTCTCACAAGTCTGGAAGTGTTGAAGCGGTTGCAAACGCCCAGCACGCGTCTCCGATGCGTGCCCCCCCTCACGGACGGCGCCGCCGCCGGCACCCGGAGGGGGGAAACGGACGCGTCGGGTCTACACGGAGTGGATGTAGCTGTGGGCCTGGCCCGGATGTTGCTCCCCGGTGTCCCTCTGGGCCGACCCGACACAACCGGGTGGAGAGGTCCACTGGTCAAAGCCCGTCCGTGCAAAGTCAAAGGGCTAGATCCCGTGGTCAAACGCTACAGGGTTAGGCGGGACGGGGGCCCTGGGGGGGTAGCAATGCCACCGGAGCGTCGTACCGGGCCCTCATACATGCGGGGTGGTGTTGTGGCATGTCCGAAGAGGCGGCACGCGTCTCCGGTGCGTGGCCCCCCTCACGAACGGCGCCGCCGCCGGCACCCGGAGGGGGGAAACGGACGCGTCGAGTCTACAC
>NW_025285342.1:0-1141 GCF_018294505.1 Triticum aestivum
TATAAGTTGTTCTAACATGCATGAAAATGGTACAGATGGATTCCTTGAATTTTTCTGATAATTTTTCATATATAATTTATTTAATTTGGAGTTACGGTTAATTTTCTATGATTTATTGAAGTTTTAGGCATTTTCTGGAATTTCCTGAATATTTAGAAATAAAATAATTCCAGAAAATGAATTATGGCGTCAGCATGACCTCATGCTGACCTCAGCAGGTCAACGGGCGGTCCAGGTCAAACCTGACGTGTGGGGTCCACACGTCAGTGACAGGGGGGGTTAACCGGGGTTAATTTGATTTAATTAAAAGGTTAGGGGGGTCGGGCCCACTGGTCAGTGTCAGGATTAATTAACAGAGTTGATTAAATTTAAACTAATCCTAAACTAGAATTAGTCAGGGCCGGGCCCACATGTCATTGACCCAGGGGAGGTCAAACCCCGGTCAAATGGCCCAAACAGGCCGGCGGCTCAACGCCGGCGGCAACAGGCACGGCGGAGGGCTTCGGGATCGCTCCTCCGGCGACCATTCGGGCGGCGGAGAGGCTCTGCGGGTAGCTGGGAGGGCGCCACGTCTTCCTGTGGAGTCGGTTGGGGTCGGGGCGGCCGGAATCGGCGCCGGCGTCGACCTAGGTGGCTGCCGGAGTTCGGCCAAGGTCGAACGCGGCGCTGCGGTGCACTAAAGGGGAAACGGAAAGGCTCTGTGGGCTCCTGGGAGGGCGGCGAACTCGGTAACATGCTCGGGCGCTAGCTGGGGTGACCCTGGCCACGGCAGCGCCATGGCCGGCGGCGAGGAGCAATCGGCTCCGGTGAGAAGGCGGCTGGAATGCGGGAACGAGCGCGGGGAGAAGGGGAAATGGAAGAGGAGCTCACAGTGAGGTCGATGAGCAGCTCGGTGGTCTCGGGGAGGCGGCGGAGGCGGCGAATTGACCGTGGCGAACTTCGGTGGCCGGCGACGGAAACGGCGATGGTGGCGGCATTGCAGCACGTCCGGGAGGTCCGTAGCTCAACGAGGAGGTGGAGGGGGTTGTGGCGGAGCTCGGAAGCGGGTCGGGGGGGCGAGGGGAGGCTAGTGGCTACGGTGATGCCCGTCGGCGGCGGCGGTGGTTCTCGGGGAGAGGGAGAGAGAGCAGGGGGAGAAGAG
>NW_025285343.1:0-1141 GCF_018294505.1 Triticum aestivum
TCTGTTCTGAAAACCAAATGTGCAGTCTGTGTGCGAGAAGTCCGGTCAGCCCGCTCCGCCGATGCCAGTGATTGCTCCTGGGAGCACGGTGAGTTTAGTTTGAATGGACATTACTTGGTAGTCTTAACATTTGAGTGTCGTAATGCTAACGAGACATTGGAAATGATCTTTGGTGCAGCTTAACTCCAGAAACGCATCGCACGATCCTTCTCCAGGTAGCGGCACTAGCCACCCCGCTCCTACACCTCCCTGATCACGGTAAGTTTCTCTAGTGTTTTGCTTAACAAATGCATAAAGACCTAGACTTAGCTTTATTTCCTCCTATATGCTTACCATAATGACCTAGAGTTAGCTTATTTTCCTCCAAAATGACCCATTTTACCTAGGTTAGCTTATAAATGATGCAGTTCATCCAAGTTAGCTCAAAAATGACCCCTTTTACCTAGATTAGCTCCTAAATGATCCATTTTACCTACGTTAGCTTTAAAATGGCCCATTTCACCTACGTTAACTCCAAAATGACCCATCTTACCTAGGTTATCTCATAAACGATCCATTTCAACTAATTTAGCTCATAAACGATCCATTTGACCTAAGTGAGCTAAAAAACGATCCATTTCACTTAAATTAGCTCTTAAATGATCCATTTCACCTAAGTTAGCTGAAAAAGATCCATTTCAACTAAATTAGCTAAAAAATGATCCATTTCAACAAAGTTAGCTCAAAACCGATCCATTTCAACAAAGTTAGCTCAAAAACGATCCATTTGACCTAAGTGAGCTAAAAAACGATCCATTTCACCTTAGTTACCTCAAAAACGATCCATTTCACCTTAGTTACCTCAAAAACGATCCATTTCTAACTTTCTTATTTTGCCATTTTGCAGATTTCATTATGTGCTGGATGGAGTGCTTGTTCTACTCTTCTTCTTCTTGTCTTCTCATTCTTGTCTTCTCATTCTAGTCACCTTAGCTATGGAGTGCTTCTTTATGTATGGATGGAACTTCTTTATGTATGAAATGATGGATGGAACTTGTTTATGTATGAAATGATGGATGGAACTTGTTTATGTATGAAATGATGTATGAACTTGTTTATGTGATGAATGCCTGTGAAATATATCTATATGTCATATATATTT
>NW_025285344.1:0-1141 GCF_018294505.1 Triticum aestivum
CCAAGATTGAAGCTATTGAGAGTTGGCCGCAGCCCAAAACGGTCACACAAGTGAGGAGTTTTCTTGGCCTTGCTGGATTCTATAGGCGTTTTGTGAGAGATTTCAGCACCATTGCTGCACCTCTCAACGAGCTTACAAAGAAGGATGTGCCTTTTGTTTGGGGTACCGCACAGGAAGAAGCCTTCACGGTATTGAAAGATAAGTTGACACATGCTCCTTTACTCCAACTTCCTGATTTTAATAAGACTTTTGAGCTTGAATGTGATGCTAGTGGAATTGGATTAGGAGGTGTGTTATTACAAGATGGCAAACCTGTTGCATACTTTTCTGAAAAATTGAGTGGGCCTAGTCTGAATTATTCTACTTATGATAAAGAATTATATGCTCTTGTTAGGACTTTAGAAACATGGCAACATTATTTATGGCCCAAAGAGTTTGTTATACATTCTGATCATGAATCTTTGAAACATATTAAAAGTCAAGCTAAACTGAATCGTAGACATGCTAAATGGGTTGAATTCATTGAGACTTTCCCTTATGTCAATAAACACAAGAAGGGAAAAGAAAATGTTATTGCTGATGCATTGTCTCGTCGCTATACTATGCTTTCACAACTTGACTTCAAAATATTTGGTTTGGAGACCATCAAAGATCAATATGTGCATGATGCTGATTTGAAAGATGTAATGCAGAATTGTAAAGAAGGAAGAATGTGGAACAAGTTTGTCGTTAACGATGGATTTGTGTTTCGTGCTAACAAGCTATGCATTCCAGCTAGCTCCGTTCGTTTTTTGTTGTTGCAGGAGGCGCATGGAGGAGGATTAATGGGACACTTTGGCGTGAAGAAGACGGAGGACGTACTTGCTACACATTTCTTTTGGCCAAAGATGAGACGGGATGTTGAGCGTTTTATTGCTCGCTGCACTACATGTCAAAAAGCTAAGTCACGACTCAATCCTCATGGTTTATATATGCCTTTGCCTGTACCTAGTGTTCCTTGGGAGGATATATCTATGGACTTTGTTTTAGGTTTACCTCGAACAAAGAAGGGGAGGGATAGCATATTTGTTGTCGTGGATAGATTCTCGAAAATGGCACACTTTATACCATGTCATAAAAGCGATGATGCTGTTAATGTTGC
>NW_025285345.1:0-1141 GCF_018294505.1 Triticum aestivum
GCGTGTTAAGTGTCCGCGAACGCCGAACAGGGCCAGGCCCACCTCTCTCCTAGGCGGTCTCAACCTGCCCTGCCGCTCCGCCACAAAGATCCACACAGAGGGCCGTCGGGACAAAGGTCCTTTCAGCCCCCAATCCGTGGATCACTCGCGGGTACTCTTCGAGCTGACCCGACTTTAGTCACCATCCGTATAGTATGTATGTATGTATAGTATATACCCGTGATCACCTCCCAAGTGATCACGGCCCGATAGTATAGCAAGGCAGACTGACAAGAATGTAGGGCCAATGATGATAAACTAGCACCCTATACTAAGCATTTAGGATTGCAGGTAAGGTATCAACAGATGTAGCGACAATGTCAGGCTATGCATCAGAATAGGATTAACGAAAGCAGTAACATGCTACACTACTCTAATGCAAGCAGTATAGAGGAGAATAGGCGATATCTGGTGATCAAGGGGGGGGGCTTGCCTGGTTGCTCTGGCAAGAGAGAGGGGTCGTCAACTCCGTAGTCGAGCTGGGCAGCAGCAGCGTCGGTCTCGGAGTCTACCGGAGAGAAGAGGGGGAAGAAACAATGAATACCAAGTAAACAGATGCATATCGATGCATGACATGTCAAGAAGCGATGCTAGGCGTGCCCTAACGTGGTATGAGGTGGTACTGGTTAAGGGGGGAATCATCCGGGAAAGTATTCCCGGTATTTCGTGTTTTCGGACAGATGAACCGGAGGGGAAAAGTTGCGAGTTCGATAGGTTAGGGGTGTGTGGCGGACGAACGGACTGCGTTTCCGGAATCGTCTCGTCGTTCTGAGCAACTTTCATGTACAAAGTTTTTCGATCCGAGCTACGGTTTACCTTATATTAATTTTAAAAGATTTAATCAACTTATAAATTATTATTATTAATTTAATCCGAAAATGGCATTACTGCATCAGCATGACGTCAGCATGACATCATCAGTCAACAGAGGTGTTGACTGGGTCAAGCTGACATGTGGGTCCCGCATGTCATTGACTGTTTCAGTTAATTAAGTTAATTAGTTAATTAGATTAATTAATCTTATTTAGTTAATTTAATCAGAATTAATTAAGTTAATTAATTAGTTAATTAATTAATTAGTTAATTAATTAATTAATTAATT
>NW_025285346.1:0-1141 GCF_018294505.1 Triticum aestivum
GGGGTTATGCTTGCCTGACACTTCCGAAGATAGTATAGCTCTTCATCGGTGTCATCGATCTCATCGTCGGAATCACGGCTATCGAGAGGGGACAATCACCGGCAAACAAGGAAGAACACAATCAATGCAATGCACAATATGATGCATGATTATGACATGTCAAGAATGTTATGATTTACACTAATGCATCTAGCAACAGTTTAAATGAGGTCCATATGAGCTAAGGGTTCATATGCAAACTCCATATTTGGCATCTATAATGTCATTATCATGTTTTCACCTATACAGCAGGTATAACTTAGTTTGACATGCATGAAAATGATACAGATGGATAGATTGCATTTTTCTGATAATTTTTCATATATAAATTATTTCATTCTGAGCTACGGTTGATTTTATATGATTTTTAGAAGTTTATACTATTTTCTGGAATTTTCTGAATAAACTTAAATCCAGATAATGCTTTACTGCGTCAGCCTGACGTCATCACTGCGTCAGCGAGTCAACGGGCTGGCCAGGGTCAAACCTGACCCGTGGGACCTGCCTGTCAGTCTCTCAGTGCCTAATTAAGTTTAGGTTTTAAACTAAACTAACTTTTAACAGGGGCTGGCCCCACACGTCAGTGACAGAGGGGAGGTCAAACCCCCTGGTCGGCGGGGTCAAACCCACCGGCGTCGTAACGCCGGCGAGGCCAGACGCGGCGGCGGCTGCGGGATTCCTCCTCCGGCGACCAAATGGCCGGCGGAGGGCATCTGCGGGACGCGGGTACTCGTCCGCGTCGAGTGGTGGCAGCGGTTGGGCCTGGGATGGCCGGAGTCATCACCGGCGTGGATCTTGGCGGTCGCCGGAGCTCGGGTGAGCTCGGGGTCGACGCTACGGTGGCCAGGGTGGCCCGTGCGGGGCACCTACGTGCTCTACGCGGCGCGGGGAGGGAGCTGAGCACGACGGCCGGACCGATAGGTGGCCGGAGATACGTCGGCGGCGAGCAAAAGCGGTGGCCCATGCGGGCGAGCAAGGTGCGGTGGCTACGGTGCACAAGAGCGAGAACGGTGAGGGGGGAGGGGATCAGTGGCTCACGGCGAGTGTAGAGAAGCGAACGGCGAGCTCGGGGGAGAACCGGAGCAGTCGGGGTGGCGGAGGC
>NW_025285347.1:0-1141 GCF_018294505.1 Triticum aestivum
ACGTGTCGAAGCACGACTTAGAGGCATAACCGCATTGAAAGCAATGTCGCAAGTGAGGTAATCTTCACACAACCCATGTAATACATAAGGGAAAGAGATACATAGTTGGCTTACAATCGCCACTTCACATAATTACATGAATAAAGCATTACATCATCCAGATACAATCAAGGTCCGACTACGGAACCAAAATAAAAGAAGAACCCCAAATGCGACAAAGGTCCCTGATCGACCCCAACTGGGCTCCACTACTGATCAACTAGAACGAAACAACACAAAGGGCAAGATCTTCATCGAGCTCCTCCTTGAGCTTGGTTGCGTCACCTGCTCGGTAACATAGGCACCTGCAAACTGGTTTTGGAAGTATCTGTGAGCCACGTGGACTCAGCAATCTCGCACCCGCGAGATCAAGACTATTTAAGCTTATAGGAAGGATGGAGTAATGAGGTGGAGCTACAGCAAGCGACTAGCATATATGGTGGCTAACATACGCAAATGAGAGCGAGAAGAGAAGGCAAAGCACGGTCGATAAAAGTATGATCAAGAAGTGATCCTATAGCAACCTACGTCAAGCATAACTCCAACACCGTGTTCACTTCCCGGACTCCGCCGGAAAGAGACCATCACGGTTACACACACGGTTGATGTATTTTAATTAAGGTCAACTTCGAGTTTTCTACAACCGGACGTTAACAAATTCCCATCTGCCCATAACCGCGGGCACGGCTTTTGAAAGTTCAAATCCCTGCAGGGGTGTCCCAACTTAGCCCATCACAAGCTCTCACGGTCAACGAAGGAATAGACCTCCACCCGAGACACTCCGATCAGACTCGGTATCCCGGTACAACAAGACATTTCGACAGGGTAAAACTAAACCAGCAACACCGCCCGAATGTGCCGACAAATCCCGATAGGAGCTGCACATATCTCTTTCTCAGGGCACACTCAGATGAGCGCTCCGTACAACTAAAACCAAACCTCGAGTTTCCCCGAGGGGGCGCTGCACAGGACTCTAGTTTGGACCAACACTCAGAGGAGCACTGGCCCGGGGGGTAAAATAATGATGACCCTCAGGAGCGCGACTCCCAAGGGAAAAGAAAAGGCTAGGTGGCAAATGGTAAAACCAATGTTGGGCATTGCT
>NW_025285348.1:0-1141 GCF_018294505.1 Triticum aestivum
ATCAAAACCACAACGATAGTTTGTCAAATAGACTCCGTTTTAACCTTCGCAAGGACCGGGCATAGCCATACTTGGTTCAACTAAAGTTGGAGAGACAGTCGCCCGCAAGCCATCTCTGTGCAAAGCACGTCGAGGGAACCGGTCTCGCGTAAGCGTACGCGTAAGGTTGGTCCGGGTCGTCTCGTCCAACAATACCGCCGAACCAAAGTATGACATGCTGGTAGGCAGTATGACTTGTATCGTCCACAACTCACTTGTGTTCTACTCGTGCATATAACATCAACATAAATAACCTAGGCTCGGATGCCACTGTTGGGTTTCGTAGTAATTTCAAAAAATTTCCTACGCACACGCAAGATCATGTGATGCATAGCAACGAGGGGAGAGTATTGTCTACGTACCCAACGCAGACCGACTGCGGAAGCGATGACACGACATAGAGGAAGTAGTCGTACGTCTTCTCGATCCAACCGATCAAGCACCGAAACTACGGCACCTCCGAGTTCGAGCACACGTTCAGCTTGATGACGATCCCCGGACTCCGATCCAGCAAAGTGTCGGGGAAGAGTTTCGTCAGCACGACGGCGTGGTGACGATCTTGATGAACTACAGCAGCAGGGCTTCGCCTAAACTCCGCTACAGTATTATCGAGGAATATGGTGGCAGGGGGCACCGCACACGGCTAAGGAATTGATCACGTGGATCAACTTGTGTCAACTTGTGTGTCTTTGGGGTGCCTCTACCTCAGTATATAAAGGAGCCAAGGGGGGAGGGGGCGCCGGCCAAGAGAGAGAGGCGCAGGAGGAGTCCTACTCCTACCGGGAGTAGGACTCCCCCCCCAATCCTATTCCAACTAGGATTCCCAAGGGGGAAAGAGGGAGAGGGGTGGCCGGCCACCTCTCCTAGTCCTAATAGGACTAGGGGAAGGGGGGAGGCGCGCAGCCCCCTTGGGCTGCCCCTTTCTCCTTTCCACTAAGGCCCATGATGGCCCATATGGCTCCCGGGGGGTTCCGGTAACCTCCCGGTAACCCGGTAAAATCCCGATTTCACCCGGAACACTTCCGATGTCCAAACATAGGCTTCCAATATATCAATCTTTATGTCTCGACCATTTCGAGACTCCTCGTCATGTCCGTGATCA
>NW_025285349.1:0-1141 GCF_018294505.1 Triticum aestivum
GAAATCCCTTTGTAACAAACGAGTTTCCGTATGAAACCCTGATACTTCGAAAGAGATTGCCCGTTTTGTAGACGAAGTGCATCCAGTTTTTGTCGTAGCCCTCTCAACTTTTCAGCACATTCTATGTGGCTGAAATGATGATACCATGCCAACTTTCAACCTTTTCAGAGTGCAATTGTAGTGCTTTTCATTTCCAGGGTAATATAGCTAAAAAAATAAGTAAATGTATGAAAAGTAACAAATGAACACAGAAAGGGTTTAAAATTGATGATGCGGCTTTGAATGGTGCATTTTGAACACACACAAAGTCTGGAGTTCAAATAAGTTAAGAAAAACAAATCCCTATGTAACCAACGAGTTTCCGTATAAAACCGGGATACTTCGAAAGAGATTGTCCGTTTTTTACATGAAGTGCATCCATTTTTTGCCGTAACCCTCTCAACTTTTTAGCACATTCTATGTGGGTGAAATGATGATACCGTGCCATCTTTCAACCTTTTCAGAGTTCATTTTTAGTGCTTTTCATTTTTAGTGTCATATAGCTCAAAAAAATGAGATCCTTTGTAACAGACGAGTTTCCGTATGAAAGCCAGATACTTCGAAAGAGATTGTTCGTTTTGTACACGAAGTGCATCCATGTTTCGCCGTAACCCTCTCAACTTTTTATCACATTCTATGTGGGTGAAATGATGATACCCTGCCAACTTTCAACCTTTTGAGAGTTCATTTGTAGAGCTTTTCATTTTCAGGGCCATATAGCTCAAAAAATCAGTAAATGCATGAAAAATAACAAATGAAGTCAGAAAGGTTTGAGAATTGATGATGTGGCTTTGAATGGTGCATTTTGAACACACAAAAAGTCTCGAGTTCAAGTAATTTGAAAAAAATGAAATCCCTTTGTAACACACCAGTTTCCGTATGAAAACCTGATACTTCGAAAGAGATTGTTCGTTTTGTACACGAAGTGCATCCATGTTTTGCCGTAACCCTCTCAACTTATTAGCACATTCTATGTGGGTGAAATGATGATACCATGCCAACTTTCAACCTTTTGAGAGTTCATTGTAGGGCTTTTCATTTTCAGGGTCATATAGCTCAAAAAAATCAGTAAATGCATGAAAAATAACAAATGAAGTCAGAG
>NW_025285350.1:0-1141 GCF_018294505.1 Triticum aestivum
AATGGTGCATTTTGAACACACAAAAAGTCAGGAGTTCAAATAAGGTTTAAAAAATGAAATCCCTTTGTAACAGACGAGTTTCCGGATGAAATCCTGATACTTTGAAAGAGATTGTCCGTTTTGTACACGAAGTGCATCCAGTTTTTGCCGTAACCCTCTCAACTTTCTTGCACATGCTATGTGGATGAAATCATGATATCATGCCAAGTTTCAACCTTTTCAGAGTTCATTTGAAATGCTTTTCAATTTTAGGGTCTTATAGCACAAAATAATTAGTAAATGAATGAGAAATAACAAATGAAGACAGAAAGGTTTGAAAAATGATGATGTGGCTTTGAATGGTGCATTTTGAACACACAAAAAGTCAGGAGTTCAAATAAGGTTTAAAAAATGAAATCCCTTTGTAACAGACGAGTTTCCGGATGAAATCCTGATACTTTGAAAGAGATTGTCCGTTTGTACACGAAGTGCATCCAGTTTTTGCCGTAACCCTCTCAACTTTCTTGCACATGCTATGTGGATGAAATGATGATATCATGCCAACTTTCAACCTTTTCAGAGTTCATTTGAAATGCTTTTCAATTTTAGGGACTTATAGCTCAAAATAATTAGTAAATGCATGAAAAATAACAAATGAAGTCTGAAAGGATTGATAAATGATGATGTGGCTTTGAATGGCGCATTTTGAACACGCAAAAATTCAGGAGTTCAATTAAGTTTAAAAAAATGAAATCCCTTTGTAACAGACGAGTTTCCGGATGAAATCCTGATACTTTGAAAGAGATTGTCCGTTTTCAACACGAAGTGCATCCAGTTTTTGCCGTAACCCTCTCAACTTTCTTGCACATGCTATGTGGATGAAATGATGATATCATGCCAACTTTCAACCTTTTTAGAGTTCATTTGAAATGCTTTTCAATTTTAGGGTCTTATAGCTCAAAATAATTAGTAAATGCATGAGAAATAACAAATGAAGTCAGAAAGGATTGAAAAATGATGATGTGGCTTTGAATGGTGCATTTTGAACACACAAAAAGTCAGGAGTTCAAATAAGTTTTAAAAAATGAAATCCCTTTGTAACAGACGAGTTTCCGGATGAAATCCTGATACTTTGAAAGAGATTGTCCGTTTTGTACACGAA
>NW_025285351.1:0-1141 GCF_018294505.1 Triticum aestivum
TGTAACATCCCAAAATTCTAAATTTTGGAATGTTATAAACAAATAGATAGATTTGATTGATTGCTTGATTGATTGCGTGAATTGAGTGAGATTCGAATTCTTTTTGAAAGTTAAATGAGAGGGAATAAAAGGACTTTCCCAAACTTTCATATTGGTTTTCTGACCTTCGTGAATTCAAATTCTTTTCAACACAAAACCCCGGAGAGAAGATGACATGACTTCTTCCATTTATTTAAATGACAAGGGGTGTTGAGAATATTTGAATTTCATTTGGAAATATTCCAATTCTGAAACTTTATGCGACTCAATGATTTTCACGAGAGAAGATAAAATGACTTCTTCAAATTATATGAAATATGAGTTGGGAGTTTCAAAGAATTAAATTCAAAGCCCCTTTGAATTTATTTTCAATTTGGAATAGATCATCATGCATATTTTATTTTCTTGCTTTTTGGTCGATCCTAGAAATTTCACGCAACTCAAGGACCCTTGGAGAGAGTTGGAGATTTCGTTATTTTCATATTTGAGAGTTTTCTCGAATTGAAAAGAGGGTCATTTGATTTATTTATTTTATCTTCAATAATTTTTCCGTTATCAAAAAAAAAATAAGAGAGGGAATAATATGACTTTCCCAAAATATAGGAAAAATGAAGATTTAATAAATAGATCAAACTTTGTTTTCCGGTGTTTATTCGCATTTTATTTGGATAGGGAAAAATGCGCGTTTTCAAAAATTGCTTTTTAGGTCCCGAGTAAAGTTCATTTTGTTCAGCTCATTTTTAGGAGTCGGGGAAAATTTACCTTATTAATTTTGGAGTTCGTTTAGATTTTCTTTTATTTATTTTTTCTGCGCGCGTGACCGTTTAAAAAAAAAATCCGCAGCGCCTTGGGCCAAAGGCCCAAGCCACTAGCCGCCGGCCGGCCAAGAGGCCATAGCACGCGCGCACCAGGGAGCCGCCGCTTCCTTCTTTCTTTTTCTAGTCCTATGTTCGTTTATTCCGTATCTATTTCTAGATCTTTTTCTCTTGTTTCCTAATCCTAGTTTATTTCTTGTCCCCTACCCCAAGCAAAACCCTCTCCTCCCCAATATAAATACCCAAGCACCCCCCCCTCTAAACACATCAAACCAACACCTCTCCTC
>NW_025285352.1:0-1141 GCF_018294505.1 Triticum aestivum
TCGCATTAAACAAGATCCAGATATAATGTTCATGCTCAACGCTGGCACCAAATAACAATTATTTAGGTCTAATATTAATCCCGAAGGTAGATGTAGAGGTAGCGTGCCGACCGCGATCACATCGACTTTGGAACCGTTTCCCACGCGCATCGTCACCTCGTCCTTAGCCAATCTTCACTTAATCCGTAGCCCCTGTTTCGAGTTGCAAATATTAGCAACAGAACCAGTATCAAATACCCAGGTGCTACTGCGAGCATTGGTAAGGTACACATCAATAACATGTATATCACATATACCTTTGTTCACCTTGCCATCCTTCTTATCCGCCAAATACTTGGGGCAGTTCCGCTTCCAGTGACCAGTCTGCTTGCAGTAGAAGCACTCAGTTTCAGGCTTAGGTCTAGACTTGGGTTTCTTCTCTTGAGCAGCAACTGGCTTGCTGTTCTTCTTGAAGTTCCCTTTCTTCTTTCCTTTGCCCTTTTTCTTGAAACTAGTGGTTTTGTTAACCATCAACACTTGATGCTCCTTTTTGATTTCTACCTTCGCAGCTTTCAGCATTGCGAAGAGCTCGGGAATAGTCTTGTTCATCCCTTGCATATTATAGTTCATCACAAAGCTCTTGTAGCTTGGTGGGAGTGATTGGAGAATTCTGTCAATGACGCAATCATCCGGAAGATTAACTCCCAATTGAATCAAGTGATTATTATACCCAGACATTTTGAGTATATGCTCACTGACAGAACTGTTCTCCTCCATCTTGCAGCTATAGAACTTATTGGAGACTTCATATCTCTCAATTCGGGCATTTGCTTGAAATATTAACTTCAACTCCTGGAACATCTCATATGCTCCATGACGTTCAAAACGTCGTTGAAGTCCCGATTCTAAGCCGTAAAGCATGGCACACTGAACTATCGAGTAGTCATCAGCTTTGCTCTGCCAGACGTTCATAACATCTGGTGTTGCTCCAGCAGCAGGCCTGGCACCCAGCGGTGCTTCCAGGACGTAATTCTTCTGTGCAGCAATGAGGATAATCCTCAAGTTACGGACCCAGTCCGTGTAATTGCTACCATCATCTTTCAACTTTGCTTTCTCAAGGAACGCATTAAAATTCAACGGAACAACAGCACGAGCCATCTAT
>NW_025285353.1:0-1141 GCF_018294505.1 Triticum aestivum
AATTGGTCTCACTCCTTTTCAAAAAACGGATTTCACTCCTTTCAATTCAAAGACAGTATTCATTCAATTGAGATGTGAAACTTGTTATTTGAATACATTTCGAGCGAGTTTAAAATTCTTGCAACATATTTCACACATTTCTAATAATAAAAAATTCACTCATTTCTTAAAAAATGAGTTAACTTGTTTATTTCACTCCTTTCAGTCATTTCAAAACACGTATTTCAAACATTTGAAAAAATTGGTCTCACTCAATTCAAAAAAGGATTTCACTCCTTTCAATTAAAAGACAGTATTCACTCAATTGTGATGTGAAACTTGTTATTTGAATACATTTCGAATGAGTTTAAAATTCTTGCAACATATTTCACTCATTTCTAATAATAAAGAATTCACTCATTTCTTAAAAAATGAGTTAACTTGTTTATTTCTCTCATTTCAAAATACTTGTTTCAGTCATTTCAAAGCACACATTTCAATCATTTGAAATAATTGGTCTCACTCATTTTTCAAAAAACGGATTTCACTCCTTTCAATTCAAAGACAGTATTCACTGAAATGAGATGTGAAAGTTGTTATTTGAATACATTTCGTACGAGTTTAAAATTCTTGCAACATATTTCACTCATTTCTAATATTAAAGAATTCACTCATTTCTTAAAAAATGATTTAACTTGTTTATTTCTCTCATTTCAAAATACTTGTTTCAGTCATTTCAAAGCACACATTTCAATCATTTGAAAAAATTGGTCTCACTCCTTTTCAAAAAACGGATTTCACTCCTTTCAATTCAAAGACAGTATTCATTCAATTGAGATGTGAAACTTGTTATTTGAATACATTTCGAGCGAGTTTAAAATTCTTGCAACATATTTCACACATTTCTAATAATAAAAAATTCACTCATTTCTTAAAAAATGAGTTAACTTGTTTATTTCACTCCTTTCAGTCATTTCAAAACACGTATTTCAAACATTTGAAAAAATTGGTCTCACTCAATTCAAAAAAGGATTTCACTCCTTTCAATTAAAAGACAGTATTCACTCAATTGTGATGTGAAACTTGTTATTTGAATACATTTCGAATGAGTTTAAAATTCTTGCAACATATTTCACTCATTTCTAATAATAAAGAATTCACT
>NW_025285354.1:0-502 GCF_018294505.1 Triticum aestivum
AACTCCATAGTTTTTCTGTGTTAAAAATGCACCATTCAAAGGCACATCATCAATTTTCAACCCTTTCTGTCTTCATTTGTTATTTTTCATGCATTTACTGAGTTTTTTGAGCTATAAGACCCTGAAATTAAAAAGCACTACAAATGAACTCTGAAAAGGTTGAAAGTTGGCATTGTGTCATCATTTCACCCACATAGCATGTGCAAGAAAGTAGAGAGGCTTACGGCAAAAACTGGATGCACTTCGTGTACAAAACGGACAATCTCATTTGAAGTATCAGGGTTTCACACGGAAACTCGTCTGTTACAAAGGGATTTCATTTTCTTGAACTTATTTGAACTCCATAGTTTTTCTGTGTTCAAAATGCACCATTCAAAGCCACATCATCAATTTTCTACCCTTTCTGACTTCATTTGTTATTTTTCATGCATTTAGAGATTTTTTTGAGCTATAAGACCCTGAAATTGAAAAGCACTACAAATGAACTCTGAAAAGGTTGAAA
>NW_025285354.1:578-1141 GCF_018294505.1 Triticum aestivum
TGAAAGTTTGCATGGTGTCATCATTTCACCCACATAGCATGTGCAAGAAAGTAGAGAGGCTTAACGCAAAAACTGGATGCACTTCGTGTACAAAACAGACAATCTCATTCGAAGTATCAGGGTTTCATACGGAAACTCGTCTGTTACAAAGGGATTTCATTTTCTTGAACTTATTTGAACTCCATAGTTTTCTGTGTTAAAAATGCACCATTCAAAGGCACATCATCAATTTTCAACCCTTTCTGTCTTCATTTGTTATTTTTCATGCATTTACTGAGTTTTTTGAGCTATAAGACCCTGAAATTGAAAAGCACTACAAATGAACTCTACAAAGGTTGAAAGGTTGCGTGGTGTCATCATTTCACCCACATAACATGTGGAAGAAAGTAGAGAGGCTTACGGCAAAAACTGGACGCACTTCGTGTACAAAACGGACAATCTCATTCGAAGTATCAGGGTTTCACACGAAAACTCGTCTGTTAGAAAGGGATTTCATTTTATTGATCTTATTTGAACTCCATAGTTTTTCTGTGTTCAAAATGCACCATTCAAAGCCACATCAT
>NW_025285355.1:0-1141 GCF_018294505.1 Triticum aestivum
TAATCATCATCATCACTATAATCAATGACGGGCTCATAGGGTTCAGTGGCATCAACATGTGCAAGGCCACCTTGACGTAATCGGTCAAGCAATGACAGGTCATCCGCAGCAGTAACCTCTTCTTGTTCCGGCTCTTCTTGTTCCTCCTCTGGGGTGATGTCGGATTCACTGTCACTGTCTACTTCAATGTTTTGGGGTGAAGTATAGCGGTTCTTGAAACGCTTTTTGGAAAGACGTGTCTCTTGGAAGAATTCTCCTTCATATGTGTCTAGGTTAATGTGAGGTTCATAATCCTCTTCCTTTGGGGGAGATAGTCTAGCACGTGGCGGCACTTCATAAACGACATCCCAACCTTTCAGATTTGGATTAGTTTGGCAGGCCCACGGTAGATAGAATACTTGGGTTGCCTGTTGAGCCGTAATATAGACATCAGGAACATCTAAATGGGTGCTTTGGTTGATTTCAACTAGCCCTATATGTTCATGAGTTCTTCTAGTCTCCTTCGGCTGAAACCAATAACATTTGAAGACTACGACATTCGGTGGGTTTTCACCATAGAATAGAAGTTCATAAATTGCTTCAACTCTCCCATAATACTCGGTACCTCCTTCGCCGATAGCAGATACACAACAATTTGTAGACTTTAGGTCGGCCATAGATAGCTCTTTGCCATAGGTACGAAAGCGATACCCGTTGATGTCGTATTTGTCAAATGAACGGACCTTATAGTCAAAACCATTAGCGACTTGTCTCAATTCGGCATCCATAGACTCTGAATTAGCCTACAAGTTTAATATGAAAGGATTGTTGCATTACGCACAAATTAGCGAATGAAACCGGGATAGCCGCCTACAAATTAGCCTACAAGTCTAATAGAAATTACCGTTTGTTTGAACCAAGAGATGAAACCGGGATAGCCGCCACCTTGCTTTGCGAGAAGCTCATACTCTTCGACAGAATCCTTTTGGATCACCGCTCCATACGAGAATAAGGCGACGTATCGACTGTATGAAATATCCAGGAATAAGAGCAGTTCAAAGGAAATAGAAGTTGCGAAACTATGTACCGAGAACTTACTCGATGTACGGCCGCACTTCTATCAGGTTGTTGAAGATATACAACGAAATGGTCCGCCATTGTT
>NW_025285356.1:0-1141 GCF_018294505.1 Triticum aestivum
AACAAAACCAAAACATTCTAGAAATTAACTTATATAGAGAATACCCGCAAAGAAGAACTTATATAGAGAATACCCGCAAGGCAACTAGGTGATGTAGATCATCTACTAGATGTACAGTTTATATGACTAAGTTGGCGATGATGATCTACATGCTAAGAATACTAGCATGTAGATCATCAACTAGATATACAGTTTATATCCCTCCATTTACTTATACAAGGCCACTATGGAATATACATTTTGCATCGTTACAAGGCCACCAACAGTAATCGAGGCAAAATTAATGATATTTTCTCGTATTAGCAACTTGTTTAATACATACATGCATGCAGTCATAATGACAGTCAGCTACTTCCTCCATGCATGTGGGGTATTAATGAACCCAATAAACAAAAAGAAAAGCTGACTTACAAAATAGACATTAAATTTTATATTGGTACCTATAATCTTAGTTTGTGGCCTTGTATATATAAATGAAGGGAGTAGTTAACTTAGTAGCTAATATGTGGGACATGGAGTATGTGAGCTCGAGCTCACATGCACCCTTTGCTACAGTAAAATGAAAAAATCAAAAAAATTCAAAAAATTCTGAATTTTTTTGGCAACAAACATTGATGTGTGTTACACATGCGTGCCAATTTTCGTGATGAAATGACATTTGTGTAGGCCTCAGCAAAAAAGACAAAATCATGCTCGAAAAAAAAACTGTTTTTGGAAGCATTTTGGAACATCGATTTTGTTTTTTTCACCGAGACCTGTATGAAAGTCATTTTGTCATGAAATTTTGCACGCATGTGAAAAAGACAACAATGTTTGTTGTAAAAAAAAACAGATTTTTTTTGAACGTTTTAAAGATTTTTTTTTTATTTTACTGTAGCAAAGGGTGCATGTGCATGTGAGCTCAAGCTCACAAGAGCACTTTCGCTAATTATGTGTGTTTCCCCTGACAATAGTAAAACAAAATTTGGCAACAAACCAGCCATATCGTAACCTGTGTAGACATGAGGAACCTAGTCACCCTTGATTCTCTAATGCCCTTTCAACATTGATTGAGCATCGAGGCACAATAGAGTAATGATTCAAAGTAGATGTATGGCAGGACCGACCAATTAATAATGGTAACATGCCCTGAAATTGCATA
>NW_025285357.1:0-1141 GCF_018294505.1 Triticum aestivum
CCGCTCTGCCCACTCCCGCGACTTGCACGCACATGTCCGGGTCGTGCGAGCCCGCCTAGGACCAACTCCACGCTCCCCCGATCTCGCCATCAGAACGCACACACGCTGCACTCGTGCACGGACACGTCCGTGCACACCACACGTGCAGGAACTGCCGCACAGAGACTCGGCCGGCTCGGAGACTCCACTCGTCACGGCCATGGACGCGGCCACGCACCGGCGTCCGGACTCGACCAACACACGCACATGCTGATCACCATCGTTGTGTGGCTTACTCTAACAGGAACGACCATGTGCGGCAGCAGAGATCCTCACGGGTAGAGTATTGTGATATTGAGAATAACCTTTGGCGCCGGCCAGTGGGCTGCAGCTTCGATCCTGAATGGCGGCAAATAGATGACATCGCGCGGATTATGCGTTGATCCCAGTAAACGATGGATGGTGTGGACAACCACCAAAAAGGGCGAGCCGCAGAAATAGTCGGAGCTTCTGGTGAAGGAGATCAAGCGAGGGGCGAGAGAATGGGAACAGATGAACGTATGGGGCGGATAGTCTTTTTTTTTTAGAAATCTCGCCACTTCATTAAATGATAGCAATGTTCATAGGTACACGACTTTGGTCATGGGGAACTCCCAACCAAACATGCCGATCTACTCCTAAATTACAAGCGAACTTGGCGAGACTATGAGCTTCGAAATTATGATTTCTACGCTGAAACACAAAAGCAACCGAATTGAAAAAGCCTCTCCGAAGTGTTATTTCATGTACTATAGCCGCATGTGGACCATTTGTTCCTTCGTTTATATCTTGAATCACTCCTTTGCAATCTGAAGCAATCATCATTCTTGTCGACTGAAGATCCTCTGCAAGAGCTAGAGCTTCCCTGCACGCGAATGTTTCCAAGATTGTGGGGTCAGTAATTTCGCGATAAACAACCGCTGATGAACCCAAATAAGCTCCCGTGTGATCTCGGCACACTGCTGCCACTGCCCCGCCACGTCTATGACGTCCCACGGCTCCGTCCACATTAATCTTCACAACACCTAGCGGTGACGCACGCCAACTCCTGTTACCACCTTGCTGTACTGCCTGCACTCGTCGCTCGATAGGCTTCTCCAGTTGCTGCAGCTCGTTAAGGTAC
>NW_025285358.1:0-1141 GCF_018294505.1 Triticum aestivum
AATGCTAAGTATAGGTCATTTTAGAGCTATCCTAGGTTAAACATGTCATTTTGGAGCTAATTAAGCTTATTATGTCATTTTTGAGCTAGCTAAGCATATTGAGTCATTTTGGAGGAAAAAATGCTAAGTATAGGTCATTTTAGAGCTAGCCTAGGTTAAATAGGTCATTTTGGAGGTAAGTAAGGTTATTATGTCATTTTGGAGCTAGCTAAGCATATGAAGTCATTTAGGACCTAAAATATGTCATTTATTAAGCATATTATATCATTTTAGAGCTAGCTAAGCATATTAAGTCATTTTGGAGGAAAGGATGCTAAGTATAGGTCATTTTAGAGCTATCCTAGGTTAAATATGTCATTTTTAAGCTAGCTAAGCATATTAAGTCATTTTGGAGGAAAAATGCTAAGTATAGGTCATTTTAGAGCTATCCTAGGTTAAATATGTGATTTTGCAGCTAATTAAGCTTATTATGTCATTTTTGAGATAGTTAAGGATATTGAGTCATTTTGGAGGAAAAAATGCTAACTATGGGTCATTTTAGAGCTAGCCTAGGTCAAATAGGTCATTTTGGAGTTAAGTATGGTTATTATGTCATTTTGGAGCTAGAGGCATATGAAGTCATTTAGAACCTAAAAGATGTCATTTCTTAAGCATATTATATCATTTTAGAGCTAGCTAAGCATATTAAGTCATTTTGGAGCAAAAAATGCTAAGTGTAGGTCATTTTAGAGCTATCCTAGGTTAAATATGTCATTTTTAAGCTAGCTAAGCATATTAAGTCATTTTGGAGGAAAAATGCTAAGTATAGGTCATTTTAGAGCTATCCTAGATTAAATATATCATTTTGGAGCTAATTAAGCTTATTATGTCATTTTTGAGCTAGCTAAGCATATTGAGTCATTTTGGAGGAAAAAATGCTAACTATGGGTCATTTTAGAGCTAGCCTAGGTTAAATAGGCCATTTTGGAGCTAAGTATGGTTATTATGTCATTTTGGAGCTAGCTAAGCATATGAAGTCATTTAGGACCTAAAATATGTCATTTCTTAAGCATATTATATCATTTTAGAGCTAGCTAAGCATATTAATTCATTTTGGAGGAAAAGATGCTAAGTATATGTCATTTTAGAGCTATCCTAGGTT
>NW_025285359.1:0-1141 GCF_018294505.1 Triticum aestivum
TGCACCCAAATAATCTCTGCAGTAGCATTAGCCACAGCCTTGTACTCAGCTTCAGTACTGCTACGTGACACAGTAGCCTGTTTCCGAGCACTCCAGGCGATCAAATTAGAGCCAAAGAATACTGCATAACCCCCCGTGGATCGCCTGTCATCTGGGCTACCAGCCCAATCTGCATCAGAGAAGGCCGAAAGGACCCGAGAGGAAGTCGGCCGAATATGCATACCAAATGTCAGGGTGAACTGAACATAACGAAGAATGCGTTTAACAGCAGCCCAATGAGTATCTCTGGGAGCCTGAAGATACTGACAAACCCTGTTAACAGCATAAGAGATATCTGGTCTCGTGATCGTCAAGTACTGAAGTCCACAAACAATGCTCCTGTACTCTGTGGCATCCGCAGGAGACAAAAGCTCACCATCAACAGCTGTTATCTTGTCGGTAGACGACATGGGTGTGGTGGTCGGTTTGCACTTCAGCATGCCAGCTCTCTGTAACAACTCCAAGGAGTACTTCTTCTGCGTAAGGACAAGACCAGTAGCACGAGAAGTGACCTCAACTCCAAGAAAGTAGTGAAGCTTCCCAAGATCTTTGACCGCAAAATCAGCACCAAGATTGCAGACAAGAGCATTAGCAGCATACTGAGAAGAGCTGACAAGGATAATATCATCGACATATACCAAAAGATACATAGTGACTTCTGGCTTCTGTAGAAGAAATAACGAAGTGTCAGTAGTAGACGGCACAAACCCATGAGCACGAAGGGCAGAGGCAAGGCGGGCATGCCAGGCACGAGGAGCTTGCTTCAAACCATATAGTGCTTTGGAAAGACGACAGATATAGTCAGGACGATCAGGATCAGAGAAACCAGGCGGCTGTTTCATATAAACCTCTTCCTCCAAAAATCCATGTAGAAAAGCATTCTGCACATCAAGTTGACGAAGTGACCAACCACGAGAAACAGCAATGGAGAGAAGAAGCCGAATAGTGGTAGGCTTGACGACAGGACTGAAGGTGTCCTCATAGTCAAGACCATGACGCTGCCGAAAACCGCGAGCAACAAGTCGCGCTTTGTAACGCTCAATAGATCCATCCGAATGCTTCTTCACTTTGAATACCCATTTTGAGTCAATAACATTTACCC
>NW_025285360.1:0-1141 GCF_018294505.1 Triticum aestivum
CATTTTGAAAGATGATATTAATAGAGCTAATAAAGCAAAACAGGAGAAGAATAAGAGTGAAAATCAGATTGTGGCAAAAGAATTTGAGCAACAAATGAAGCCTAATAATAAACCATCTAGTGTTGCTTCTGAAATTAAATTGAAAAGTGCATGTTTATTTGCCACCAAATCTGATATTGATGAGCTAGATTTCAGCAAATCTGTTTGCTATGCTTTTGTGTGCAAAGAGGCATTATTTTCATTCGAGGACGTGCCTTCCTCTTTGCCTCCTGCTGTCACTAACATTTTGCAGGAGTTTGCTGACGTTTTTCCACAAGACGTGCCACCGGGATTACCGCCTATTCGAGGGATTGAGCATCAGATTGACTTAATTCCCGGTGCTTCACTGCCAAACCGTGCACCATACCGTACCAATCTAGAGGAGACGAAGGAGATTATGCGTCAAGTACAAGAGTTTCTCAACAAAGGTTATATACGTGAATCCCTTAGTCCTTGTGTTGTTCCTATTATTCTAGTGCCGAAAAAGGATGGTACATCACGTATGTGTGTTGATTGTAGAGGCATTAATAATATTACTATTCGTTATCGTCATCCTATTCCTAGGCTAGATGATATGCTTGATGAATTGAGTGGCTCTACAATATTCTCCAAAGTTGATTTGCGTAGTGGCTACCATGAAATATGTATGAAATTGGGAGATGAATGGAAAACAGCATTTAAAACTAAGTTTGGATTATATGAGTGGTTAGTCATGCCTTTTGGGTTAACTAATGCACCTAGTACTTTCATGAGATTAATGAACGAAGTTTTACGTGCTTTCATTGGACGATTTGTGGTAGTTTACTTTGATGACATATTGATTTATAGCAGATCTTTGGAAGAACATTTGGAACATTTACGTGCTGTTTTTATTGCTCTACGTGATGCACATTTGTTTGGTAACCTTGGGAAGTGCACCTTTTGCACCGACCGAGTATCTTTTCTTGGCTATGTTGTTACTCCACAGGGAATTGAAGTTGATAAAGCCAAGATTGAAGCTATTGAGAGTTGGCCGCAGCCCAAAACGGTCACACAAGTGAGGAGTTTTCTTGGCCTCGCTGGATTCTATAGGCGTTTTGTGAGAGATTTCAGCACCATTGCT
>NW_025285361.1:0-1141 GCF_018294505.1 Triticum aestivum
TATTACTCGCTGTTTTGGGGTCCCGGAGAGATTTCCACGATTGAAGAACCTCTGGGTGCGTTTACGTGTCGGTCATCAACACTCGCAGGTTTTGTTGATTCCGACCCGTTTCGTGGACTATTACTCACCGTTTTGGGGTCCCAAAGAGATTTCCATTTTTGTCGAACCCCAAGGTGTGCTTGCGTGTTGGTCGTCAAGACTCGCAGTTTTGGCCGATTTTGGCCCGCTTTTGAACTATTACACAGTTTTGGCATCCCGAAGTGATTTCCACGATTGACAAACCCTACGGTGCGCTTACTTGTCGGTCATCAACAATCACAGTTTTGGCCGATTCTGGTCCGTTTGGTGCACTATTATTCACCGTTTTGGGGTCCTAGAGCGATTTACACGATTTGCGATCCCCGGGGTGCGTTTATGTGTCGGTTATCAACACTCACCATTTTGCCAAATTCTCGTCCGTCTCGTGGACTATTACTCACCGTTTTGGGGTCCCAGAGCGATTTCCACGATTCACGATCCTGGGGGTGTGTTTACGTGCCCGTCGTCAACACTCATAGTTCTGGCCAATTCTGACCCGTTTCGTGGACTATTACTCACTTTTTTGGGGTCCCGAAGCGATTTCCATAGTTGTTGAACCCAAAGATGCACTTACGTGTCGTTCATCAACACTCGCAGTTTTGGCCGATTCTGGCCCGTTTTGTGGACTATTACTCGCTGTTTCGGGTCCCGGAGGGATTTCCACGATTGACGAACCCCTGGTGCGTTTATGTTTCGGTCATCAACAATCGTGGTTTTTGTCGATTCTGTCCCTTTCGTGGACTATTACTCACCGTTTTGGGGTCCTAAAGCGATTTCCATTGCTGTCGAACCCCAAGGTGTGCTTACGTGTTGGTCGTCAAGTCTCGCAGTTTTGGCCGATTCTGGCCCGTTTCTTGGACTATTACTCAGTTTTGGGGTCCCGAAGTGATTTCCACGATTGACGAACCCCGGGGGTGCGTTTATGTGTCGGTCATCAACACTCACAATTTTGGTTAATTCTGGCCGTCTCGTGCACTATTACTCGCTGTTTTGGGGTCCCGGAGAGATTTCCACGATTGAAGAACCTCTGGGTGCGTTTACGTGTCGGTCATCAACACTCGCA
>NW_025285362.1:0-1141 GCF_018294505.1 Triticum aestivum
GAACGAAGAAGGACACATGCCGGCCAGCCTAAGTGTTCCAGAGCAGTAGCAAGCTACCATGGCTCAGCGGTAACACTAGGAGACATTTCCCGGTAAGAGAGGCTACTAAAGATAAACAACTAGATAGTCAGATCCCACACATACCAAGCATTTCAATCATACACACAATATGCTCGATATGTGCGAATACAACGAAGCATCACAACATGACTCTACGACACAAGTACTTTATTTAAGGCTCAGCGAGCCATACATAACATACACAAAGATACGGGTCTCACGACCCCACATACAAGTCATACAGTCATACAAACCAGCAGCGGAAGTAACTTGTCTGAGTACAGACAACTAGTAAAATAAAAGAGGCTTGGAAAGCCTAGCTATACTACGTGGTCCTTCACAAGCTCAGGGTCACCACCTGGGTCTTTAGCCTACTCGTTGATGTCAACGTCTACATAGAACCCATCAGAAGGGGTTGCAGCGTCTTCTGTAAAGAAATGTAAATTATAACAACATGAGTACAAAGGTACTCAGCAAGACTTACATCAGATCCTACATACATGCATAGTATCAAGAATGGTTGGTGGAGTTATTGCAGCACGCCAGCTTTGACTCTTGGCTAGGCTATCCTACGACACTCCAAGTTGAAATTGTTTTGCGCACACGAGTCCACTACTCACCACTTCAATACACTACCGAGGATCCACCTCCGTCTTCCTACGGAAGAGCCATCCTCGGCACTCACACTTATCTTGAGGCTTTTAATAGTATCCATTTACTTGTCTATGAACTGTATAGGCAACCAAGTAGTCCTTTACCGTGGACGCGGCTATTCGAATAGATCATGTTAACCCTGCAGGGGTGTACTTCTTCATACATGTTTCCACCACTTAGCGTCTGCACACGACATGTGCTCGGCAGACTTCAAGCGAAAGCCGACGTGGGTGTAGACCACGACCTACCTAAACACTTAAGCCTCTAGTCCAGGTTTATCGCCTATTCAGGTTCCATCCGCAGGGAGTCCGGCCGAGGTTTCCCATACGGCCCCGAACGATGTGAACAGGGTTCCCGAGATACCTAACGGGTATTCGGTACACCGTGCCACGTACCTACCGCATCACAGCCCACCCCTACGGTCAGC
>NW_025285363.1:0-1141 GCF_018294505.1 Triticum aestivum
ATGCGAACCATGTCTATTGGTGTATATGCATGAAGAAACTCCATGCAAATGGATCGTTCGGACTCACTTGATTTTGAATCACTTGAGATATGCAAATCATACCACATGGGCAAGATGACTGAAAAGCCTCATTTTCAGTAAGATGGAACAAGATAGCAACTTGTTGGAAGTAACACATTTTGATGTGTGCAGTCGAATGAGTGCTGAGGCATGCAGTGAATATCATTATGTTCTTACTTCACAGATGATTCGAGTAAATGTTGAGTATATTTACTTGATGAAACACAAGTCTGAATTATTGAATGGTTCAAGTAATTTCAGAGTGAAGTAGTAGATCATTGTGACAAGAGGATAAAATGTCTATGATATGATCATAGAGATGAATATCTGAGTTACGAGTTTTGGCACACAATTAAGACATTGTGGAAATTGTTTCGCAATTAATACCGCCTGGAACACCATAATGTGATGGTGTGTCTGAACATCATAGTTGCACCCTATCGGATATGGTGCATACCATGATGTCTCTTATCGAATTACCACTATCGTTCATGGGTTAGGCATTAGAGACAACCAAATTCACTTTAAATAGGGCACCACGTAATTCCGATGAGATGACACCGTATGAATTATGGTTTAGAGAAACCTAAGTTGTCGTTTCTTAAAAGTTTGGGGCTGCGACGCTTATATGAAAAAGTTTCAGGTTGATAAGCTCGAACCCAAAGCGGATAAAATGCATCTTCATAGGAAACCCAAAACAGTTGGGTATACCTCCTAATTCAGATCCGAAAGCAATATGGATTGTTTCTAGAATCGGGTCCTTTCTCGAGGAAAAGTTTCTCTCGAAAGAATTGAGTGGGAGGATGGTGGAGACTTGATGAGGTTATTGAACCGTCTCTTCAACTAGTGTGTGACAGAGCACAGGGAGTTGTTCCTGTGGCACCTACACCAATTGAAGTGGAAGCTTATGATATTGATCATGAAACTTCGGATCAAGTCACTCCCAAACCTCGTAGGATGACAAGGATGCGTACTACTTCAGAGTGGTACGTAATCCTGTCTTGAAGGTCATGTTGCTAGACAACAATGAACCTACGAGCTATGGAGAAGCGATGGTGGGCCCGGATTCCGATAAATGGCT
>NW_025285364.1:0-1141 GCF_018294505.1 Triticum aestivum
AGTTTATTCTCTTACTTAAATGAATAACCGTATTGCAATAAACATGATCAAATCATATTCATGCTCAACGCAAACACCAAATAACATTTATTTAGGTTCAACACTAATCCCGAAAGAATAGGGAGTGTGCGATGATGATCATATCAATCTTGAAACTACTTTCAACACACATCATCACTTCACCCTTAACTAGTTTCTGTTTATTCTGCAACTCCCGTTTCGAGTTACTACTCTTAGCAACTGAACCAGTACCAAATACCGAGGGGTTGCTATAAACACTAGTAAAGCACACATCAAACACCTGTATATCAAATATACCCTTTTTTCACTTTGCCATCCTTCTTATCCACCAAATATTTAGGGTAGTTCCGCTTCCAGTGACCATTTCCTTTGCAGTGTAAGCACTCAGTTTCAGGCTTTGGTTCAACTTTGGGCTTCTTCGTGGGAGTGACAACTTGCTTGTCAATCTACTTGAAGTTCCCCTTTCTTTCCCTTTGCCCTTTTCTTGAAACTAGTGATCTTGTCAACCATCAACACTTGATGCTCTTTCTTGATTTCTACCTTCGTTGATTTCAACATTACGAAGAGCTTGGGAATCGTTTCCGTTATCCCTTGCATGTCATAGTTCATCACGAAGTTCTACTAACTTGGTGATGGTGACTAGAGAATTCTGTCAATCACTATCTTATCTGGAAGGTTAACTCCCACTTGATTCAAGCGATTGAAGTACCCAGACAATCTGAGCACATGCTCACTAGTTGAGCGATTCTCCTCCATCTTTTAGCTATAGAACTTGTTGGAGACTTCATATCTCTCAACTCGGGTATTTGCTTGAAATATTAATTTCAATTCCTGGAACATCTCATATGGTCCATGACGTTCAAAACGTCTTTGAAGTCCCGATTCTAAGCCGTTAAGCATGGTGCACTAAACTATCAAGTAGTCATCATATTGAGCTAGCCAGACGTTCATAACTTCTGCATCTGCTCCTGCAATAGGTCTGTCACCTAGCGGTGCATTAAGGACATAATTCTTCTGTGCAGCAATGAGGATTTAACCTCAGATCACGGATCAAATCCGCAACATTGCTACTAACATTTTTCAACACAATTTTCTCTAGGAACATATCAAAATAAACACA
>NW_025285365.1:0-1141 GCF_018294505.1 Triticum aestivum
CCGCCGTTCACCGTCGTTCACACGGCCACCGTGCCCGCCTCGCCGCCCCAAGGAGTCTCCAAGGACCGCCGTCGCCCGCTGCTGCGTCTGGTGCAGCCCGTTGGAGACCGGAGCCCCTACAACGAACGCACCAAGCTCGCCTTCATCTTCGGACGCCGGCGACCCCCTTCTTCCCCGGCGACGACCTGCTGCTCCTAAGCACCCACGGGCCCTTCTTGCGCCGCGCGGTGAGCTCCTCTACCTCCTCCCTCTCTCCGCTAGCTCGCTCGCGCTCCGTAGCTACTTCCCCGCGCGCGCCCGAACGCCACGCCGCGGAGCTCGCCGCCGGCGTGTCTCCGGTGACCAAATGGTCACGGGCGTTGGCCCGCTAGCCCGACCGCACCGTGCCGCACCCACCTAGCTAACTAGTTCGGCCGTTCGCGCGCTCTAGCGTAGCTCCCCTCGGGCACCCGTAGCTCCTCGCCGCCGGCGAGTTCGTAGCGCACGTCTCCGGCCGTTCCAGCCCCTCTGGCCACCGCCGTTGGACGCGCGACGTCGAGCCGCGTCGTACGTGCCCAGCCCCGCCCCCGCAAACCCACTGTGGGCGAAACCCGAAGCTCACCCGCGCATAGCCGCCGCGCTGGAGCTCGCCGGAGCCCCTCTCCGGTGCCCTGCCGACGTGGCCGGCCGGGCCCCACCCCTGGGTCACTGCCAGTGGCCCCCACGGGCCCAGTTGACTGGGTTGACCCAGTCAACTGCTGACTGGGCAGGCCCAGTCACTGACATGCGGGCCCCGCCGCAAAGAAAATTAAAAAGAAAATGTTTTATAAATAAAAATAATTATTTTAACTAATCACTCACTGACATATGGGGCCCACCCCTCTAATTATACTGTTAGATTAGTTTAAATAGATATTAGACTAACAGAGGCTGACATGTGGGTCCCACTGGACCCACCTGTCTGGTTTGACTGGTCAGCCGACCAGTTGACCTGCTGACGTCAGCATTACCTCATGCTGACGTCATAATTCATTTTTCTGAATATAAAAAATTCCAGAAATTCAAATAAACTTTGAAAATTCATATCTTTTAAACCGTAACTCGGATGAAATTGTTTTCTATATGAAAGTTGCTCAGAACGACGAGACGAATCCGAATACGC
>NW_025285366.1:0-1141 GCF_018294505.1 Triticum aestivum
GGTAAGAGAGGCTACTAAAGATAAACAACTAGATAGTCAGATCCCACACATACCAAGCATTTCAATCATACACACAATATGCTCGATATGTGCGAATACAACGAAGCATCACAACATGACTCTACGACACAAGTACTTTATTTAAGGCTCAGCGAGCCATACATAACATACACAAAGTTACGGGTCTCACGACCCCACATACAAGTCATACAGTCATACAAGCCAACAGCGGAAGTACTTTGTCTGGGTACAGACAACTAGTAAAATAAAAGAGGCTTGGAAGCCTAACTATACTACGTGGTCCATCACAAGCTCAGGGTCACCACCTGGGTCCTTAGCCTACTCGTTGATGTCAACGTCTACATAGAACCCATCAGAAGGGGTTGCAGCGTCTTCTGTAAAAATGTAGATTATAGCAACATGAGTACAAAGGTACTCAGCAAGACTTACATCAGATCCTACATACATGCATAGTATCAAGAAGGGTTGGTGGAGTTATTGCAGCAAGCTAGCTTTGACTCTTGGCTAGGCTATCCTACGATACTCCAACTTGAAATAGTTTTGCGCACACGAGTCCACTACTCACCACTTCAATACACTACCGAGGATTCACCTCCGTCTTCCTACGGAAGAGCCATCCTCGGCACTCACACTTATCTTGAGGCTTCTAATAGTATCCATTTACTTGTCTATGAACTGTATAGGCAACCCAGTAGTCCTTTACCGCGGACGCGGCTATTCGAATAGATTATGATAACCCTGCAGGGGTGTACTTCTTCATACATGTTTCCACCACTTAGCGTCTGCACACGACATGTGCTCGGCAGACTTCAAGCGAAAACCGACGTGGGTGTAGACCACGACCTACCTAAACACTTAAGCCTCTAGTCCAGGTTTATCGCCTATTCAGGTTCCATCCGCAGGGAGTCCGGCCGAGGTTTCCCATACGGCCCCGAACGATGTGAACAGGGTTCCCGAGATACCTAACGGGTATTCGGTACACCGTGCCACGTACCTACCGCATCACAGCCCACCCCTACGGTCAGCGTTGTCCACGGCCTCCAGTAGGCTACAAACACCAGAAACTACTTGCAACTCCTGGACAGAGAGCTAGGGTGAATAAGAAGTCGAGCGGGGTCAT
>NW_025285367.1:0-1141 GCF_018294505.1 Triticum aestivum
GCAGGGCTTAGTCTCTCGTGGTTCATTTCCACCGGAGAGCATCTGTTTGAATAATTAGCGTATATAGTTGATCACTCTAATGACAACGGATTCGATTCGCAAATTTCTCGTGATTGACCGAAGGAAAGGTTAGCGACTGCTCTCCCTACGGAATCTCCAGTAGAGCCATTGCATAGCTGGCAGACACGATGGGCTCAGGGTTTCGACTGCTGTTCATTCCGATCTTAGGTCTCGCTCAGCGAATTCAGAAGGGTTGGGTCCTTTGTCAATGACTTACTTTCCTAGTAGCAGAGATGCAAGAATAACTACTTTCTTCTGCTAGGCGTTTCTTTGTTGCCAGCTGAGAAATAATACTCGTTTTTATCGGATGAGGGGGAGTGTCTTTGTTTGTTCAACGTGCAGATCCGGGAGGAAGGGGCAGGACTTGTTGTTCGGGCAGTCTAGTTTTGTTTTTGTTTGGTGCCAGTGTCCCAGTGAAGGAATTAGGGCTTGCTGTTCCAACAACCGCTCTCTTTTTTCTCCGCTCCCTGATGTCTTCTCTTTGTCTTCGGTATTTTTATTTTTGAGGATTCAGATTCACTCATAACTATAAGAAGAGTGTGGGATGGAGGAATGGATTACGGAAGGAGACAGATTCTATATAAAATGGATTAAGGTGGGTTTCGGAGATTATACTTAGTTCGTGGACATATTAGATACTACCTAATTTTCCTGATCTTCCGCCTAATAAAATAACGCAAAATAAAAAAAAGTAGTACCATGAGCAGCTTAGACAAGAATGGATTTGGGAATGACAAATAATAGTCGGCGAGAGCCGGAGGAATTGTTAAGTGAATGGGAGATAGATCGAGTGGGGCCTTGCAATAGCAGTAGATGCTACAGACGTGGTGTCATTATCAGCGATTCCTCAATCGATCAGAAGAAAGGGAATATAACCTGCCCCTCATTGTCCTTCAATCATGGTGCAATGAATATCGTAGATAGAGTGATTTCGATCTCATATAGCTAGCTTTCCTTTCAAAGTGAAACGATTTTCCTTTTACGTTGAGATATTTGAATTGGATTTTCTTTCACCACTACTATCGTAACGCACAGAAAACACTGACGTTTCCGCTCGCTTTCAACCACTGCCACTTTACCT
>NW_025285368.1:0-1141 GCF_018294505.1 Triticum aestivum
GCTTCTTCGCCGGAGGTGGATTGGGGGGCGTCGTACCCGCCGGAGGAGGATTGGGGGGCGTCGTACCCGCCGGAGGTTGTGGATCGGGGGACGGCGTCGAATGGCGTGAAGGAGGTGTAGGTGAACCACCACGACCACCACCACCGCCACCACCGCCACCACCACCACCACCATCGGAGGGGGGTGGACTTGCTAGCCTTGGCGCCTCGCCTGGAAACACTATGTACTTCTTTTTCCATAGAATGAACTGGCGCTTGACATCTCCAAGTCTTCTCTCCCCTTCGGGTGTAGGTTTGTCAATCTCCAGGTCCTCAAACCCTTGGACTATGTCTTCCACCGTGACACGAGCATAGCCATATGCAATGCGGTTGTTGTGGTGGAGTGCTCTAGGTGTACAGGGTAAAGCACTGCCGCTAGCTACCTTCGTGGAAACGTTCCCCACGGGATAATGCAGATCACATTCTTTCATCTCCTTTACATCATCCACGGGGTAGTGAGGCTCCGGTGCACGAATCTCGATCATCGGTGCACTAGCACCAGGAGGGGCATCCGTGGAAGCCACGCTGCTTCTCCGCTGCTGGCTTCCGCGATCCGCTTCATGATCTTCATGCGGCCCTGCAGCCGATTTTTCTTTCACTAGTTCATGCACGGTCTGCTTCAACTCATGGAGTTCCGATGCAAACTTCGTCATAAGATCTGCATCCCGGTCCGTCTTTCTCTTACGGCTTCTGTAACAGTACGGGTCATTGTCCTGGGAAAACCCTACTTTCCACAGAACTTTGCCTTTGCCTCGTACACGTCCTCCGTGTTCATCATTCCCGAGGGCTGTTGTCAGTGCGTCTTTCTCTCTGTTGAACTTGATCAAGCCCTCTTGAGCTTGGGTCATTGCGTCAATAAGGGCTTGGGTGGGAGCAAACTGTCTCTGCCGGTGAACACACACCCCTGTCTCCGGGTCTAGCGATCCCCCATGCCCGTACCACCAGCTTTTGGCCCTTGGGTCCCATCCCTCTGTACCTAGAGGGATTCCTCGCACCCTCAGGTCCTCCTCCATCTTCTGCCACCTAGGCTCCGAAAGGCGGTATCCTCCTGGCCCCATAATATGATGGAACTTTTTCTTACTCGCATTATCCTTATTTTTTTT
>NW_025285369.1:0-1141 GCF_018294505.1 Triticum aestivum
GTCATCAACACTCACATATTCGGCCGATTCAAGTCCGTTCCGTGCACTATTACTCAGCGTTTTGGGGTCCCGTAGCGATTTCCATAGTTGTTGAACCCCAAGATGTGCTTACGTGTTGGTCAAGAACACTCGCAGTTTTGGCCGATTCTGGCCCGTTTCATGGACTATTACTCACCGTTTTCGGGTCCCAAAGCGATTTCCATGGTTGTCAAAGTCCAAGGTGCACTTACGTGTCCGTCATCAACAATCACAGTTTGGGTCGATTCTGGCCCGTTTCTTGGACTATTACTCTATTTTGGTGTCTCGGAGTCATTTCCACGATTGACGATCCCCGGGGTGCGTTTACGTGTCGGTCATCAACACTCACATATTCGTCCGATTCTAATACGTTCCGTGCACTATTACTCAGCGTTTTGGGGACCCAGAGCGATTTCCACGATTGATGAACCCCGGGGTGCGTTTATGTGTCCGTCGTCAACACTCACAGTTTTGGCCAAATCTGACCTGTTTCGTGGACTATTACTCACCGTTTTGGGGGCCCCGAAGCGATTTTCATAGTTGTTGAACCCCAAGGTGTGCTTACGAGTTGGTCATCAACACTCCCAGTTTTGGCCGATTCTGGCCCGTTTCATGGACTATTACTCACCGTTTTGGGGTCCCAAAGCGATTTCCATGGTTGTCGAACTCCAAGGTGCGCTTACGTGTCGTTCATCAACAATCACAGTTTGGGCCGATTCTGGCCCGTTTCTTGGACTATTACTCTATTTTGGGGTCTCGGAGTTGTTTCCACTATTGACGAACCCCGGGGTCCGTTTACGCGTCGGTCATCAACACTCACATATTCCGCCGATTCTAGTCCGTTTCGTGCACTATTACTCAACCTTTTGGGGACCCAGAGCGATTTCCACGATTGATGAACTCTAGGGTGCGTTTATGTGACCATCGTCAACACTTATAGTTTTGTTCAATTCTGACCTACTTCCTGGACTATTACTAACCGTTTTGGGGTCCCAAAGAGATTTCCATAGTTGTTGAACCCCAAGGTGTGCTTACGCGTTGGTCATCAACACTCGCAGTTTTGGCCGATTCTGGCCCGTTTCATGGACTATAACTCACCGTTTTGGGGTCCCAAAGCGATTTC
>NW_025285370.1:0-1141 GCF_018294505.1 Triticum aestivum
CAGGAGCTGCGGAATAAACGGAGACTGGCGAAGGACGAGGTGACGATGCGCATCGGGAATGGTTCCAAGGTCGATGTGATCGCCGTCGGCACGCTACCTCTACATTTACCTACGGGATTAGTTTTGAACCTCAATAATTGTTATTTTGTGCCAAGTTTGAGCATGAACATTGTATCAGGATCTCGTTTAATTCGAGATGGCTACTCATTTAAATCCGAGAATAATGGTTGTTCTATTTATATGAGAGATATGTTTTATGGTCATGCTCCGATGGTGAATGGTTTATTCTTTATGAATCTCGAGCGTATTGCTACACATATTCATAGTGTAAGTACCAAAAGATGTAAGATTGATAGTGATAGTCCCACATACTTGTGGCACTGCCGCCTCGGTCACATAGGTGTCAAACGCATGAAGAAGCTCCATGCTGATGGACTTTTAGAGTCTCTTGATTACGAATCATTTGACACGTGCGAACCATGCCTCATGGGTAAAATGACCAAGACTCCGTTCTCAGGAACAATGGAGAGAGCAACCAACTTATTGGAAATCATACATACTGATGTGTGCGGTCCAATGAGTGTTGAGGCTCGCGGTGGCTATCGTTATGTTCTCACCCTCACTGATGACTTGAGTAGATATGGGTATGTATACTTAATGAAACACAAGTCTGAGACCTTTGAAAAGTTCAAGGAATTTCAGAGTGAAGTTGAGAATCAACGTGACAGGAAAATCAAGTTTCTACGATCAGATCGTGGAGGAGAATACTTGAGTCACGAGTTTGGTACACACTTAAGAAAATGTGGAATAGTTTCACAACTCACGCCGCCTGGAACACCTCAGCGTAATGGTGTGTCCGAACGTCGTAATCGCACTCTATTAGATATGGTGCGATCTATGATGTCTCTTGCCGATTTACCACTATCTTTTTGGGGCTATGCTTTAGAGACTGCCGCATTCACTTTAAATAGGGCCCCGTCGAAATCCGTTGAGACGACACCGTATGAATTATGGTTTGGGAAGAAACCTAAGCTGTCATTTCTAAAAGTTTGGGGATGCGATGCTTATGTCAGGAAACTTCAACCTGAAAAGCTCGAACCCAAATCGGAAAAATGCGTCTTCATAGGATACCCTAAAGAAA
>NW_025285371.1:0-1141 GCF_018294505.1 Triticum aestivum
ACCGACTGCGGAAGCGATGACACGACGTAGAGGAAGTAGTCGTACGTCTTCACGATCCAACCGATCAAGCACCGAAACTACGGCACCTCCGAGTTCGAGCACACGTTCAGCTCGATGACGATCCCCGGACTCCGATCCAGCAAAGTGTCGGGGAAGAGTTTCGTCAGCACGACGGCGTGGTGACGATCTTGATGAACTACAGCAGCAGGGCTTCGCCTAAACTCCGCTACAGTATTATCGAGGAATATGGTGGCAGGGGGCACCGCACACGGCTAAGGAATCGATCACGTGGATCAACTTGTGTCAACTTGTGTGTCTTTGGGTGCCTCTACCTCAGTATATAAAGGAGCCAAGGGGGGAGAGGGGCGCCGGCCAAGGAGGAGGGCGCAGGAGGAGTCCTACTCCTACCGGGAGTAGGACTCCCCCCCCAATCCTATTCCAACTAGGATTCCCAAGGGGGAAAGAGGGAGAGGGGTGGCCGGCCACCTCTCCTAGTCCTAATAGGACTAGGGGAAGGGGGGAGGCGCGCAGCCCCCTTGGGCTGCCCCTTTCTCCTTTCCACTAAGGCCCATGAAGGCCCATATGGTTCCCGGGGGGTTCCGGTAACCTCCCGGTAACCCGGTAAAATCCCGATTTCACCCGGAACACTTCCGATGTCCAAACATAGACTTCCAATATATCAATCTTTATGTCTCGACCATTTCGAGACTCCTCGTCATGTCCGTGATCACATTCGGGACTCCGAACAACCTTCGGTACATCAAAATGCATAAACTCATAATATAACTGTCATCGTAACCTTAAGCGTGCGGACCCTACGGGTTCGAGAACAATGTAGACATGACCGAGACACGTCTCTGGTCAATAACCAATAGCGGGACCTGGATGCCCATATTGGCTCCTACATATTCTACGAAGATCTTTATCGGTCAGACCGCATAACAACATACGTTGTTCCCTTTGTCATCGGTATGTTACTTGCCCGAGATTCGATCGTCGGTATCCAATACCTAGTTCAATCTCGTTACCGGCAAGTCTCTTTACTCGTTCCGTAATACATCATCTCACAACTAACATATTAGTTGTAATGCTTGCAAGGCTTATGTGATGTGTATTACCGAGAGGGCCCAGAGATACCTCT
>NW_025285372.1:0-1141 GCF_018294505.1 Triticum aestivum
AGGATTTGGATTTGGTGGAAAGAAGATTTGAGTGGAAAGCAACTTGGGGAAGGCTAGAGATCAAGATTCATATGGTAGGAATGGAATATCTTGGTCTCAACACATGAGTAGGTGGTTCTCTCTCAGAACATATGAGTTGGAAATATAGGCTTAGTCTGATGGCTCTCTCTACGAGTGAAGAGGAGGTGGAGGGGTATATATAGCCTCCACACAAAATCCAACAGTTACACACAATTTACCAATCTCGGTGGGACCGAATCAACAAACTCGGTCAGACCGAAATAGTAAACCTAGTGACCGTTAGAGATTTTCGGTGGGACCGACATGCAACTCGGTGGGACCGATATGGTTAGGGTTAGGGCATAACGTAATCTCGGTGAGACCGATTACACAAACTCGTGGAGACCGATTTGGGTGATAAGCTAACCAGAGTGTTGGTCAGGCAAACTCGGTGGGACCGATTTGCTCTTTCGGTGAGACCGAAAAGTTACAAAAAGGAAACACTGAATTTACATTGCAATCTCGGTGGGACCGATCCGCTCTTTCAGTGAGACCGAAAAGTTACGAAAGGGAAACAGAGAGTTTGCAATCCCATCTCGGTGAGACCGAGATACCTATCGGTAGAACCGATTTACTAGGGTTTGGCAATGGCTATGACAAGTGAAACTCGGTGACGCCGGGTTGAAAGAATCGGCAGGGCCGAGTTTGGCTTAGGGTTTAGGTCAAATGTGGATACGGGAAAGTAGTTGAGGGTTTTGGAGCATATCACTAAGCACATGAAGCAAGAGGCTCATTAAGCAACACCTCATCCCTCCTTGATAGTATTGGCTTTTCCTAAAGACTCAATGTGCTCTTGGATCACTAAAATATAAAATGAAGAGTCTTGAGCTTTTGAGCTTGAGCAAATCCTTTGTCCTTAGCATTTTGAGGGATCCACTTTCAACATCCATGCCATGCCAATCACTGAGCTTTCCTGAAATAATCATCTTGGAATAGCATTAGCTCAATGAGCTATATGTTGTTATGAATTACCAAAACCACCTAGGGATAGTTGCACTTTCAGCAAGGATTTCTCTCGTTTCTTAAAAAGAAAACTCCTCTCTACTTACGGCTCGATGGAGGGCTGATCCCCTTGAGGGCA
>NW_025285373.1:0-1141 GCF_018294505.1 Triticum aestivum
CCCCCCCCCTAACGGACGGCGATGACACGGTAGTAGCCATTCTGCGGTAACGATGCGGCGTGAATATTATTAAATACTCGGAGCGCGATAAAATCATGAGTTTTTTTTGCACGACGTGGGCACATGTGCTATAGGAACGATAATATTTTTTTCATAATTTCTGGTGATGGAGAAGTATCCCAAAAATTCCCTCTACGCGGATTGCCCTTCGCGCGTCTACGGCTGTGGTCGGCGGCCTTCGGGGGCTAGCATGCCGCCAAATCTTGCGTAGGCGGCCTCTCACAAGTTTGGAAGTGTTTTGGTGGTTGCAAACGCCCGCCACGCGTGTCCGGGGTGTGCCCCCCCTCACGGACGGCGCCGCCGCCGGCACCTGGAGGGGGGAAACGGACGCGTCACGTCTACACGAAGAGGATCTTGCTGTGGGTCTGGCCCGGTTGTTGCTCCAAAGTGTTCCTATGGGCTGACCTAACACAACCGGGCGGGGAGGTCCGCTGGTCAAAGCCCGTCCGTGCAAAGTCAAAGGGCTAGATCCCGTGGTCAACCGCTCCAGGGTTAGGCAGGACGGGGGCCCTGGGGGGTAGCAATGCCACCGGAGCGTCATACCGGGCCCTCATACATGCGGGGTGGTGTTGTGGCATGTCCGAAGAGGCGAGACACGTCTCCGGGGTGTGCCCCCCATCACGGACGGCGCCACTGCCGTCACCTGGACGGGGGAAACGGACGCGTCGGGTCTACACGGAGTGGATGTAGCTGTGGGTTTGGCCCGGATGTTGCTCCCAGGTGTCCCTATGGGTAGACCTGACACAACCGGGTGGAGAGGTCCACTGGTCAGAGCCCGTCCGTGGGAAGTCAAAGGGCTAGATCTCGTGATCAACCGCTCCTGGGTTAGGCGGGACGGGGGCCCTGGGGGTAGCAATGCCACCGGAGCATCGCACCGGGCCCTCATACATGCGGGGTGGTGTGGTGGCATGTCCGAAGAGGCGGCACGCGTCTCCGAGGCGTGGCCCCCCTAACGGACGGCGATGACACGGTAGTAGCCATTCTGCGGTAACGATGCGGCGTGAATATTATTAAATACTCGGAGCGCGATAAAATCATGAGTTTTTTTTGCACGACGTGGGCACATGTGCTATAGGAACGA
>NW_025285374.1:0-1141 GCF_018294505.1 Triticum aestivum
AGGTTCCATCCGCAGGGAGTCCGGCCGAGGTTTCCCATACGGCCCCGAACGATGTGTACAGGGGTCCGTGACACCTAACGGGTGCCCGGTATCCCCGGCCACGTACCTACCGCATCACAGCCCACCCCTACGGTCAGCGCTGTCCACGGCCTCCAGTAGGCTACAAACACCAGAAACTACTTGCAACTCCTGGACGGAGAACTAGGGTGAATAAGAAGCCGAGAGGGTCCATTGGTTTCGGGCCCAATGCATGGTAGTAGCTGATTCTTAAATCACACATACAGATCTCAGTGCTTAAGGTCGGCTTCAATGAAACAACCCACCATGTACTCCTACATGGCCTCTCATCGATACCTTTACCAAATCGTGTTCACCACACCACTCTCATTACCGACATAATCATTTCACTCTAGCCCATCACCCAGATGAACCGGACCTGACACGACTCTAAGCATAGCAGGCATAGCAAGGTAGGAACAACACATATATATGGCTCAATCAACTCCTACACATGCTAGTGGGTTTCATCTAGTTACTGTGGCAATGACAGGTCATGCAGAGGAAGTGGGTTCAACTACCGTAGCACACAGCAGTTTGAAACGCGTTGTCTTAATGCAGTAAAAGAGAGCAGGAGCAAGAACATGGGATTGTATCGATATGATCAAATGGTTGGTTGCTTGCCTGATGGTTCAATGCACTGATACGGTTCTTCGTTAGGGTAATCACGGTACTCCTCGGAGGCAGAACCTGCCGCAAGAACACCGATACACAACCATCACCAAACAATGTGCAACAATATGATGCATGCATGAAACATGGCAATATGAGTGTGTTGGGCTAATGCAACTAAGACCAGAAGGGTTTGAACCAATTTGAACCAAAGATTCAAATTTCAAACTCATACATGGCCCTTTAAAGTGTTTTACCTTGTTCTGCATTAAACATCAAGTTAACTTGTTTCATCATGCATGAAAATAGTACAGATGGATAGATTGGATTTTTCTGATCATTTTTCATATATAACTTGTCTGATTTGGAGTTACAGATTAAAAGTTATGAATTTTTGAAGTTTAAACTATATTCTGGAATTTCCTATATTAGATTAAATCCAGAAAATCAATTACTGCGTCAGCCTGACGTC
>NW_025285375.1:0-1141 GCF_018294505.1 Triticum aestivum
TGTGTACCTACACAAGTGCAAGTGGGAGCATATCCGCTCTATGCTCTTGAATCCAAAGTTTGATGAGTCGGGCAGTCGGCATCATTGGTTAATCCATACAGGAATGCATCGTTGTCATCGACCCAAGAGGCAATTACTTAAACTGCATCTGATACGTCTACCCTTAGCGTCATGCATGTACATATGCATGCGTCATGCGTCTGTGTCTATGACTATATATAGAGAGAGAGCACCGGCCCTATCCACAAGTGTGCAGTGCAGGTGCGGTGCAGTCAGCTCTTCCCTTCTTCCTCGTCAGATCCTCTCATCATCTCCGTAGGTTTGTTCCTTTCTCATGCATGCATGTTTTTCTTTTTCTCTCATGCAAAAATAAATAACTGATCACATGCATGTTATAGGCTAATACGGCATGTCCGATCAGCCGAGGACATCATGGCCAGAACTGCTGGAGAAAACTGTGGACGTCGCCCATAGAACCATCGCCCGTGACCGTCCGGATGTGCGTATCTTCAACATGATAATACGAGACCCGCCGCCGCACACCGTCGAGAATGACCGCGTCCTCCTCTGGCTCAATCTCGGCATCGGCAACTTCTACGTCGTCGAGATCCCGGTCGTCGGATAGACAGGCTGCATATACGCCCTGTCATGTCGTCGTTCGGCTCGAATAAACTAATTAAATAAATATAATGCGGGCGTGTTTGATCCCCCGCCGTGCATCAAGCTTTCTAGGTCTAGTGAACTATCTAGCTAGATCTGCTTGCTTGCTTGCTTGTGTTTTCTTCAATAATGAACACTGTGCTCAAAAAAGATCTTGAAATGTAGCAACAAAGGGTACACATTTGAGCCGAGATATATACTTGTTGCATGAGAGAGTTTGCCAGACACCTTCTTTAGTAAAGCTTCTAACTAAGTGTGTCATTTTCTCCGACCTAGAGATTGGTAATTATACGATTGACTGAGACAACTTTGTATATAGTTTACACGAGTCTTCGAGTTACTTTTTAGGGTGTTCTCATACATTCACGATCAACTAATTCTAATCTCTATTCTCCCAGTGCGTCAAATAAAAGATCAAAACAATAAATATTTTTCATTGAAGGGATACCTCCACCTTAATCTGCATCAAATTCTGTAAACT
>NW_025285376.1:0-1141 GCF_018294505.1 Triticum aestivum
CTTATCTCCAGCAAGTTTATATTTAGCATTCATACGCTCAATGTTTTCCTTAGTTAACTCATGCATTTTTAAAATCAATTCAGCATGTTGTTTAGCATCAAAATTAACCTTCTCCGAAGATGGAAGAGGCAACAAATCAATAGGTGCACGAGGTAGGAAACCATACACAATTTCAAGAGGGCACATCTTAGTAGTAGAATGCAATGAACGATTATAAGCAAATTCAATATGAGGCAAGCATTCTTCCCAAATTTTCTTATTATTCTTCAAAACAGCCCTAAGCATAGTAGACAATGTTCTATTGACTACTTTAGTTTGTCCATCAATTTGGGGGTGACAAGTAGTACTAAAAAGCAGTTAGTCCCCAATTTAGCCCATAAACATCTCCAAAAGTGGCTAAGAAATTTAGTATCATGATCTGAAACAATAGTATTGGGCACACCATGCAAGCGAATAATTTCACGAAAGAACAAATCAGCAAGATTAACGACATCATCGCTTTTATGACATTGTATAAAGTGTGCCATTTTCGAGAATCTATCCACGACAACAAATATGCTATCCCTCCCCTTCTTTGTTCGAGGTAAACCTAAAACAAAGTCCATAGATATATCCTCCCAAGGAACACTAGGTACAGGCAAAGGCATATATAAACCATGAGGATTGAGTCGTGACTTAGCTTTCTGACATGTAGTGCAGCGAGCAATAAAACGCTCAACATCCCGTCTCATCTTTGGCCAAAAGAAATGTGTAGCAAGTACGTCCTCCGTCTTCTTCACGCCAAAGTGTCCCATTAATCCTCCTCCATGCGCCTCCTGCAACAACAAAAGACGAACGGAGCTAGCTGGAATGCATAGCTTGTTAGCACGAAACACAAATCCATCGTTAACAACAAACTTGTTCCACATTCTTCCTTCTTTACAATTCTGCATTACATCTTTAAAATCAGCATCATGCACATATTGATCTTTGGTGGTCTCCAAACCAAATATTTTGAAGTCAAGTTGTGAAAGCATAGTATAGCGACGAGACAATGCATCAGCAATAACATTTTCTTTTCCCTTCTTGTGTTTAATGACATAAGGGAAAGTCTCAATGAATTCAACCCATTTAGCATGTCTACGATTCAGTTTAGCTTGAC
>NW_025285377.1:0-1141 GCF_018294505.1 Triticum aestivum
GATCCACGACGAGGCAGGGAGATCAGAGAGTACCTCCGTGTTTAGGGCGCCATTCCGCGTCTATGGGAGGTGGTGGTGGTCGCCGGCGAGTACCACGTCGGCAGCGACGCTTGCTCCGGTGGACGGCGATTCGGGTGGTCGTGGACCTCGTCGGAGAGAGCTACGGAGGTGGAATTGGGGAGGGGGTTAGACTCGCGATAGCATGAGAAGGTATCTGATGAGGTTAGGGTGCCGGAGATGACCTCACCGGAGTGAACGATGCCGGAGCCCGAGGCGGACGGAGGTGGCCGGACTCGAGGAGGAAAGGCTCGTTCAGTGGCTAGGCGGGGTCTGGTGAGGTGGTGGAGTCGTGCGGGGGCGAGAGCAAGCTCGGGGTGCTATATATAGCCGCCCCGAGGAGGTTGCCGAGAACGGGGTTCTCCAGCGAGGTGATTACGGCGGCGCTGCGGTTGCACGGGAGGGTTCAGAGGTTGAGCATCGTCGTGGGTGTCCCCTGGTTCCGTTTAGGTGCTAACCGCGTCGGGATTTGGTTGCTTAGGGGGAGCTCAACGGAACGGGGCGGTGTGGGCCCGTCGGCGGCAGGGAGCACGCTCTGTGCGTGCCGCGCCACGGTGACGGTGCTGCATGCATGCGCTGGCGAGGAAATGGCCACGCGGAGCCACCAGGGGGTTTGGGCGGCGCCGAACGACGTTATGCCGCCGTTCTGCTCCCTGTCAGCCGCTACGGTGATTCGGCCGCCGTAAAGCACGCCGGCGCAGGCGGGCTAGGGCGCCACCGACTCCAGGAAGGCGCCAAGCACGCGTGTGAGGCTTCGGACAAGCAAGCTAGGCCGTGAGCAATGTGCCAAGTGCACTGTGAGCATGTGACTAAATTTCTGACGAAAATCGACACTGAAACTCTGAACTTAACTGAAGATGAACAGAAACAATGCATGCAAGGTGTTCGACAGAATGATCTAGGCACGTAGGGATTTTTCCCTGAGCTGGTTTTTTGTGGAGGGGCCTCTCGTTGCATCTAGAGGCTGCATGAATATTTGTGGAATTTTTGGAGAGGTGTAGATATGAATTTCACCAAATTTGGCAAATCTGGTCCAAACTTGCAGTGAGTGAAAATTGAAATATTTGAACAGGAGAAGAGTGGA
>NW_025285378.1:0-1141 GCF_018294505.1 Triticum aestivum
GGCAATCCGAACTATGGTGCCCTTACAACGCGGCTGGGCGAAGACCAGCCCCTCGTATAACATGGGATAAATCGCTAACGATTTGTAGTATAAGACTAAGTCGCCGAATCGCTGACTAGCTCTCGCATTATCATGACAGTTAGTTTTCGGCTTTCTCTACTAAGGTATTTGACCGGATGAACCAAAAATACAATCGCAGTAGTTCTCCCTTTACTACCTTAGCCGAAAAAAATGGAACGTAAGGTGGTAAGCACAAGCACCGGGCAACCCAACTATAGACCAAAGACATGATTCCAAGCTGATGCATATAGTGCAATATTTGGGACGCCGAAGAGTACGACATAGGGGTTTAGACTTGGAGACGTGCCGGGCCGGATACAACCCCTAGTGTTAAGGCCGGACCAAAGAATGTTTGGCAGGCGGAAGTAGGGAGGGAATACATATGATAATGTAAAAAAATTACCAAACAAGAGTGGTGGTCAACTGCTTCCTTTATACCCTGATTAATACGTCAAGACCTGTCATTACAAATTGTGCCCAAAGGCCAAGGTCATTTTACATGCCGAAAGTGTTTTCACAAGGGAAAGGCTTATACAGGGCCTAAAAGTAATGGTTCAAAGATCCCAATTGCGCCCTGCTGCACGTCTGCGCCCTTTCTCCTTGATAAAATATCCTTAAAGGGAAATAGTCTGGTCACCTGCTAAACAGAGGGCCTAGAAGGGAGTCCCCGTGCGACCATCGCTCAGGTAGGTTTATAGCGAACCTAGAATTGAAAAGAGGAAAAAAAGGAAAATAGAAAAAATCTTCGAGGTCCGAATAGGGTCAAGCCGTGTTATGGACCTTTTATGTGGTGTGCCTCTGGCGTTGCCCAAGGTATTTTGTGCATAGTTATGTACCCGTGGAACATATGCCGCAACCATATGAGGCGATCGTCGGAGGCTAAACCGCTAGTCAAGCTCTGGATCCACCAAACTATCGGCCTCTGGCATGGGTCTGACACGTTTAGTAGTGTTGTGGGTCTTGATGACCGATGAGTTGTTCGGCTTAATAAGGCCGCCTTGTACTTCGGCTACTAGGGCCGCGGTGTGCTCTTCAGTACGGAGGGAGCACTCCATATTCCCATTAACTGCGATGACTCCAC
>NW_025285379.1:0-1141 GCF_018294505.1 Triticum aestivum
TCCAAGCTTTGAGAGTTTTTGACTACAACGGTTGCCGATCACCGCCTGCTGCTGGGTAAGAACTGGTAAGAATTTGAGATTTGCTTGACGGATTTGTGACACCCACCACCACCACTTGTTCGTAGTCTGTAGGATCATATTCTTGTGTGTTTCTATTGCTGCTAACCATGCCAGGATCACAAGCCGACGAGATTGACTGGGAGAATTTATCGAACAAGGAGCTTCATGATAAGTTTCAGCAAATGATGACTGAACAGGTGCAAGATGTGCTGAACAATTTTGAAGAGGCCATGGAGAAGATCACTGGCTTTGAGAAGACGTTCGAAACAAAGCTCGATAACAAGTTTAATGAATTGCTCGCGCGTCTTCCACCACCACCACCCGCTGCAGCTAACACACCTCTCCAACAACAACAACAACGACTACCTCCACGTCGCGAAGCAGACCTCCGCCGAGCAAGCCGTGTTCCTCTTGCGTTTGGCCAAACTGTTGGTGCTGCTGTTGATACTTCTGTGGCTCCTGCTGCTGATGCGGAGGAGGATGATTATGTGGGAGATTATGAGGATGAGGTTGATCAAAATCAACACTACGTGCAGCCACCTGTACAACCACCAGCAGGTCGACCTCAGGTATATATTCGTAATGGTAGGCCTGCACCACCACCTCAGGTACGAGATGATGTCCATATTCCTAAACTGAAATTGAATATTCCACCATTTGAGGGTAGATATGTTCCTAATATATATCTTACTTGGGAGTTAGAAACTGAACAACGATTTACATGTTTACAATATCCTGAGGAGAGACGAGTTGCTGCTGCTGTTTGTGCTTTCACTAGTTTTGCATGTGTATGGTGGTCTGAACATTGTAGATTATATCCTATTCCAACTACTTGGGCTGCTTTGAAAACTGCTATGCGTACGCGTTGGGTTCCACCATATTATCAACGTGAATTGCTTCAAAAATTGCAGCGTTTAAGACAAGGGAAAAATTCTGTAGAAGAATATTATCAGGAATTACAAACTGGCATGATTAGATGTGGTATTGTTGAGGAGAATGAAGCTATGCTTGCACGTTTTTTGGGTGGATTAAATAGAGAGATTCAGACCATTCTAGACTATAAGGAGTATACTAATATCAC
>NW_025285380.1:0-1141 GCF_018294505.1 Triticum aestivum
TAGATCGATGTGACATCGAGTCGGGGTCCTGACACGGACATCCGGCCCCTCCTGCCTACGCGCAGTGTATCCGAGTCGAAAGCCCATGTACCCCTTCGCCCCAACTTACACTAGCACTATAAATAGACCCCCACTTCCTCCTAGTTAGGGTTAGCAAAGGATTAGCTCATATTTTGTGTGAGAGCTTTGTTCATCCACTTGGTTACCTTCTCCTTGGAGATTCGAGCCTCCACCGGAGAAGATCCCCCAAGCGGATTCAAGACCCCTCTTTAGGGAAGAACATCAAGACCTCCTCACGGAGAAGAACCGGTTACCGTGTATTGTCCCTAGTTGATTGTGGATCGTGTATCTTACTTTATGTACTCGAGTATCTAGCACATGTTTGACTATTTCTTGTTGGTTGAGTGATTCTCTCGTGTTTCCCCTCGGTTCCCCTCGTCTTCCTCGTGTTCTTCGCGGGATCCGCTCCTTTCGTGAAAGATCGGGCGATTAGGGTTCTACCCTACATCATCTTGGATCAGAGCCAGCTTGTCTCTTGATACCATCATCTTGGTATCATGAGCCACGTTGATCACGATTTCGGAGCCTCCCCCTTGTTTTCTAGCCTAATTTTGTTGTGTTCTCCCCCAATTTCGAAAATCCCCACCAAAAATAGCCCCAATTTTTTTTGTGATTTGTTGGTTTGATGAGGTTTTGTTGACTTTGATCCATGGATTTGCTTGGTTTTGAGTGGATCTAGCATTTCCCCAAGTTTCCCCACTTTCCATCCATGAAATCTCCAATTTTGACCTTGAAATCATCAATTTCCGCCCCCAAATCGAGTTCCTCGAGTTCATCCTAGGATTTGGAGCCCGGACATCCGGCCCGACCCCCGGACATCCGGCCACCCCGGAAATCCAGCCATTAGCCCGGACATCCGGCTCCTGGAGCGCATTTCGCACGCGGTTCTGGACATCAGGTCCCGGATATCCGGCCCGGGCCCCGGATGTCCGATCCCTGGGATTTCAGCTTTTCCCGTTTCACCGTTTTGTGCATAACTAATTCATCCAGAGTCCGTTTTTGACGTTCTTTAGCTCGTTTTGAAGCTATTGACATCCCCCATCACATAAAAATACTACCACCACCATTTGACCCCATCAAA
>NW_025285381.1:0-1141 GCF_018294505.1 Triticum aestivum
ATACAAAAAATAAGAAACAATTGTAACTTGGGCTGAACTCTGTTCGCAACGCAGAAACTCAAATTAACGGCTAGTGAGTAAAAATTGTATCGAAACAATGTGTCTTGTTAGTTTCATTTGTTTTCCTCAATTTACCGGAGTAGCAGGTTTTACAGGCTCCTAATCGTCAGGATCGCCGCGAGAAACATGCATACCATTTATCTGACACTATAATCGCGTGTCTGAATTTGTGTATCTCAAAGGCATTATTTGCTCAGTATCCAATCTTCTTTAGTTTCAGCTACACAACTGCAAACTGGCTGGAACCCGCATGTTGCGTACAGCGCTATTTGATCCCACATGTGTGGACATAATACAGATTGAATCAACACCAGCTTCTTGCCCCGCTGGTGTTGAATCAAAACATATATGATCGTATTTTTCTGGAGTTGAAAAAAATCTTTTAAGAAAACCTAAGTCAGTTCCTTCCATGACTCTGATAGTTCTGAACACATGTCCCCAAAAGTTAGACACACATTGCTTCGGTTTGGCACATAGATGTGTTAATTCAGTTAGGAACAGGGATGTCTGCCACAAGGAATGGTTCAGCTGGTTCTGTGTAATGTATTTGCTTGGACGATTCTACCTACGGAAGAGCATCGAGAAGAGGGTTCGGAGTTGCTCAGTTTCATACCAGGGTGCAGCAGCAGGGTGGAGTAACAAATATGACACAACACCCGTCCTGCTGTGCAGCATCGGAAATTTTGAAGACATGCTAGTACTGAAGAATGTACTAAGTGATTTCGCGAAAAACAAAAATTATAAGAAGAACAAGAATGTAAGTAGTTATGAGCCGTGAATACCAGAGTTGGCAGGAGTACATACATACAAAAAATAAGAAACAATTGTAACTTGGGCTGAACTCTGTTCGCAACGCAGAAACTCAAATTAACGGCTAGTGAGTAAAAATTGTATCGAAACAATGTGTCTTGTTAGTTTCATTTGTTTTCCTCAATTTACCGGAGTAGCAGGTTTTACAGGCTCCTAATCGTCAGGATCGCCGCGAGAAACATGCATACCATTTATCTGACACTATAATCGCGTGTCTGAATTTGTGTATCTCAAAGGCATTATTTGCTCAGTATCCAATCTTCTTTAGTTT
>NW_025285382.1:0-1141 GCF_018294505.1 Triticum aestivum
TTTTTTTTCCAGCTAAATGACCCTGAAATTGAAAAGCATTTGAAATGGACTCAGAAAAGGTTGAAAGTTGGCATGGTATCATAATTCCATACAAATAGCATGTGCAAAAAAGTAGAGAGGGTTACGACAAAAACTGGATACACTTCGTGTACAAAATGGAGAATCTCTTTCGAAGTATCAGGGTTTCCGACGAAAACTGAACTGTTACAAAGGCATTTCATTTTTTAAATAACCTAAGCATTACCAAATTGAATATAATGATAAAACACACTAATATTAAACATAAGAAAAAAGAATCACTGAAAAAACTTTTTTCAAAGTTAAGTTATTCACAAACTAGTGATTCACACAAATTTAAAAAAATTCAAAATTTAAACTATTCAAATTTGAAAACTACCGGCACTAATAGAAAGTTTATAATTTTTTGTACCTAAAGCAAAAATATTCACAAAGAAACTCTAAATACAGCAAAAAACAACTCAAAAATAAATAAAACAAAAGTAAATAAAGCTAAAAAAATTAAGAAAATAAAAAAGCCCGCCTACTAGGCCAAAGCGGCCTGCATAGGACTAGGATGCAGGCCCTCAAAGGCCCAGTAGGCCCACAGGGCAGAAGAGGAGAGGTAGTCCCAGTAGGCCTGCTTAGGAGAGGAGCTCGAGAGAGCTACCGCACTGGGGCTTATAAACCAGTGCGGTAGCCCCTCGGGTAGCGAGGTGAGACTAAACTTGTGCACGGCCTGGAGCCAGCGCACCCCCTATAGTACCGGGTCGTGGCTCCAACCGGTACTAAAGACCTCCCCTTTAGTACCGGTTGTAGCCACCACCCGGTACTAAAGGGGGGGGGGCGCTTCCCGCCGCTTGGCCTGGCCAAAACAGACCTTTAGTATCGGTTGGTGGCTCCAACCGGTACTAAAGGTCCATCATATATATATACAACACTTGAAAAAAATTCGGTTTCCCTCTGTTTCTTCCCTCTGTTTCCTCCCTCCGTCGCGCCGCCCTGCCCCGATCGACGCCGTCCCCGTCGATGTCGCCGCCCCCGCCCCTCGTCGCCGACCCCGCCCGTCCCCTCCCCTCGTCGCCGCCCCCGTCGACGTCGCCGCCCCGGCCGTCCCCGTCCCCGTCATCCCCGTAGTCCCCGT
>NW_025285383.1:0-1141 GCF_018294505.1 Triticum aestivum
GCTTAGGGCATTGTTCCGCCCGTTTTCATAAAGACCGAATACCTTAGGGAGTGTTCGGCGTCTCGAGTTAGGCCTTATATGCATCAGCTCCGAATCATGTCTTTGGTCAAATGTTGGGTTTGCCCGAGTCCTGTATTTTGCTACCTTACGGTCCGTTTTATCGGCTAACGCGGCACCAGGAGAACTACTGCGATTGTGCCCCGGTTCGGCCTGGTGAGCACCTCAGTAGAGAAAGCCGAAAACTGACTGTCATGATGTAGCGTTAGACTGGTCAACCACTCGATGACCCACAGGAATGTTTAGAATTCCTCCGCATAGACGAAGGACCGTTTCCCGGTTAGGCACATACGCACCCCGCATTCGGGAGAGTGCGGTGTCCCCAGGGGCTATATCGTAGCCCCACCATCGAACCCCTATGGCTAAGTGAAAGTGATAAAGCATTATAGTCCGGTTGCCTAGTTTGCTACGCTATCACCTCCTTTACAGGACCAAGACGTTGGATTAAGTGTGACAATGCGCCTTTTTGCAAACACCCCCGCACTATGTGCGTGGGGGCTGAAGCCAAGGACTGCCATCTTTCAGGTTATATACACATATACATTAACGGCCGCACAGGAGGTAGTTTGCTACTTGAAGGCACAAGTATAAAAAGCTCTTATATTAAATCGAAACGATGTTTCATAAAATTACACATGTCATTCAAACATAACATCCTTCGAGCACTGCGTCTCTATTAAACGAGCGCCCTGCAGGACTTCCTCAAAATAGTGCTCGACAGGTACTCGGCTTCTGTCCGAATCCTGGGATGCAACGTCGGTGGCCTTCATCTCGGCCCAGTATGTCTTGACATGGGCAAGTGCCATCCGCGCACCCTCAATACAGGCCGACCGCTTCATTGCGTCCATACGCGGTACCGCACCAAGGAACTGCTGCACTAAGCTAAAATAACTCTTCGGCTGGGGTCTGCCTGGCCACAAATGAGTCATGACGTGCTTCATGGCAAGTCCGGATAATCGATTCAGCTCGGCCCATTTGGCCAACCGACCGGCCAACGGAAGAGGACGCTCCGGACTATGGAATTGCGACCAAAATAGCTCTTCCCTTCTGTGCCCCTTCTGGCCTCGGAAGTGCTCAATCGCGT
>NW_025285384.1:0-1141 GCF_018294505.1 Triticum aestivum
ATACATCAAGTAGAATACATTAATATCCCATTGTCAGCACAGATAAGCACATGCAAGACGTACATCAAGTGTTCTCAAATCCTAAAATACTCAATCCGATAAGATAACTTCAAAGGGAAACTCTATCCATTACAATTTGGTAGATGGGGAGAAACATCATATGATCCAACTATAATAGCAAAGCTCGCGATACATCAAGATCATGACAAATCAAGAACACGACCGAGTGAGCGAGCGAGCGAGAGAGAGAGAGAGAGACAGAGATCAAACACATAGCTACTGGTACATACCCTTAGCCCTGAGGGTGAACTACTTCCTCCTCGTCATTGAGAGCGCCGGGATGATGAAGATGGCCACCAGTGATGGTTCCCCCCTCCAGCAGGGTGCCGGAACAGGGTCTCGATTGGTCTTTGGTGGTTACAGAGACTTGCGATGTTGGAACTCCCGATCTTCTTTCTGTTCTGGAAGTTTGGGGATATATAAGAGGTGTTGGCATCGGGAACAAGTTAGGGGGGTCCACGAGGAAGCCACGAGGTAGGGGGGAGCACCAGGGGGTTGAGCATGTCCTCCACTCTCGTGGTGGCCTCGGGACTCTTATAGTCCATCTCCGATGCTCCATGGGATTCTTCTGGTCCAAAAACAACCTCCGTTAATTTTCAGGTCAATTGGACTCCATTTGGTATTCCTTTTCTGTAAAACTCAAAAACAAAGAAAATCATAAACTGGCACTGGGCTCAAGATTAGTAGGTTAGTCCCAAAAATCATATATAATAGCGTATGAATGCATATAAAACATCCAAGATAGATAATATAATAGCATGGAACAATAAAAAATTATAGATATGTTGGAGACATATCAATGATGCCCACATGACTCGAAGCAGAACTCGCCAAGCCGCTGCCGAAGAAAATGCCACTCCAAATGCTAATGGCAATCAAATTCCAAATGCCGATCAAAATGGCAATCCTGAAGGGAATGGCGATACAAATGCTGATGCTTCTGAAAAGGATAATGATCATCAAGATGAAAATCCTCAACCTCGAGTGGCTAATCGAGTTGATCCCTCATTAATTCTCGATGAACTTGAGAATCCATGTTATCAACCCACAACTCATTGACGCACACGTTTGGCTAACTACT
>NW_025285385.1:0-1141 GCF_018294505.1 Triticum aestivum
GGAAGTGGTCACTGGAAGCGGAACTGCCCCAAATACTTAGCGGACAAGAAGGCCGGCAACACCAAAGGTATATGTGATATACATGTAATTGATGTGTACCTTACCAGTACTCGTAGTAGCTCCTGGGTATTTGATACCGGTGCGGTTGCTCATATTTGTAACTCAAAACAGGAACTACAGAATAAACGGAGACTGGCGAAGGACGAGGTGACGATGCGCGTCGGGAATGGTTCCAAGGTCGATGTGATCGCCGTCGGCACGCTACCTCTGCATCTACCTACGGGATTAGTTTTAAACCTCAATAATTGTTATTTAGTGCCAGCTTTGAGCATGAACATTGTATCTGGATCTCGTTTAATTTGAGATGGCTACTCATTTAAATCCGAGAATAATGGTTGTTCTATTTATTTGAGAGATATGTTTTATGGTCATGCCCCGCTGGTCAATGGTTTATTCTTGATGAATCTCGAATGTGATGTTACACATGTTCATAGTGTGAATACCAAAAGATGTAAAGTTGATAACGATAGTCCCACATACTTGTGGCACTGCCGCCTTGGTCACATTGGTGTCAAGCGCATGAAGAAGCTCCATGCAGATGGACTTTCGGAGTCTCTTGATTACGAATCATTTGACACGTGCGAACCATGCCTCATGGGTAAGATGACCGAGACTCCGTTCTCCGGAACAATGGAGCGAGCAACCAACTTATTGGAAATCATACATACCGATGTGTGCGGTCCAATGAGTGTTGAGGCTCGCGGAGGATATCGTTATGTTCTCACTCTCACTGATGACTTAAGTAGATATGGGTATGTCTACCTAATGAAACACAAGTCTGAAACCTTTGAAAAGTTCAAGGAATTTCAGAGTGAAGTTGAGAATCAACGTGACAGGAAAATAAAATTCTTACGATCAGATCGTGGTGGAGAATATTTAAGTCACGAATTTGGTACACACTTAAGGAAATGTGGAATAGTTTCACAACTCACGCCGCCTGGAACACCTCAGAGAAACGGTGTGTCCGAACGTCGTAATCGCACTCTATTGGATATGGTGCGATCTATGATGTCTCTTACCGATTTACCGCTCTCATTTTGGGGCTATGCTTTAGAGACTGCCGCATTCACTTTAAATAGGG
>NW_025285386.1:0-1141 GCF_018294505.1 Triticum aestivum
AATGCACCGCTCAATGTGCTGAACCCCAAACGTCGTTTGTGGATGTTTCGAACATCGAACATACACGTTTTGATAACTACGTGATAGTTCAGTTAAATGGTTTAGAGTATAGGCACCAAAGACGTTTTCGAAATGTCGCGGAACATATGAGATGTTTCGAGGGCTGAAATTAAGATTTCAGGCTCGTGCCCACGTCAAGAGGTATGAGACCTCCGACGATTTTCTTAGCCTGCAAACTAAGGGAGAAAAGCTCAATCGTTGAGCTTGTGCTCAGATTGTCTGAGTACAACAATCACTTGAATCAAGTGGGAGTTGATCTTCCAGATGAAATAGTGATAGTTTCTCCGAAGTCATTACCACCAAGCTGCTAGAGCTTCGTGATGAACTATAACATATCAAGGATAGAGATGATGATCCTTGAGGTATTCACGTTGTTTGACATCGCGAAAGTAGAAATCAAGAAGGAGCATCAATTGTTGATGGTTGGTGAAACCACTAGTTTCAAGAAGGGCAAGGGAAGGAAGGGATACTTCATGAAACAGCAAATCAGCTGCTGCACCAATGAAACCCGAGGTTGAACCCAAACCCGAGACTAAGTGCTTCTGTAATAAGGGGAACAACCACTGGAGCAGGATTACCCTAGAAACTTGGTAGATGAGAAGGCTGGCAAGGTCGATAGAAGTATATTGGATATACATTATGTTAATGTGTACTTTACTAGTACTCCTAGTAGCACCAGGGTATTAGATACCGGTTCGGTTGCTAAGTGTTAGTAACTCGAAATAAAGGCTACGGAATAAACGGAGACTAGCTAAAGGTGAGCTGACGATATGTGTTGGAAGTTTTTCCAAGCTTGATATGATCAAGCATCGCACGCTCCCTCTACCAAAGAGATTGGTGTTAAACCTAAATAATTGTTATTTGGTGTTTGCGTTGAGCATAGACATGATTGGATTACGTCTATCGCAATACGGTTATTCATTTAAGGAGAATAATGGTTACTCTGTTTATTTGAATAATACCTTCAATGGTCTTGCACCTAAAGGAATGGTTTATTGAATCTCGGTCGTAGTGATACACATTTTCATGCCAAAAGATATAAGATAGTAATGATAGTACCACTTACTTGTGGCACTGCCAT
>NW_025285387.1:0-1141 GCF_018294505.1 Triticum aestivum
GAGACCTTTGAAAAGTTCAAGGAATTTCAGAATGAGGTGGAGAATCAACGTGACCGAAAGATAAAATTCTTACGATCAGATCGTGGAGGAGAATACTTAAGTCACGAATTTGGTACACACTTAAAGAAATGTGGAATCGTTTCACAGCTCATGCCGCCTGGAACACCTCAGCGAAACGGTGTGTCCGAACGTCGTAATCGCACTCTATTGGATATGGTGCGGTCTATGATGTCTCTTACCGATTTACCGCTATCATTTTGGGGATACGCTCTAGAGACAGCTACATTCACTTTAAATAGGGCACCGTCTAAATCCGTTGAGACGACACCGTATGAATTATGGTTTGGCAAGAAACCTAAGCTGTCGTTTCTAAAAGTTTGGGGATGCGAAGCTTATGTCAAGAAACTTCAACCTGAAAAGCTCGAACCCAAGTCGGAAAAATGCGTATTCATAGGATACCCTAAGGAAACTATAGGGTATACCTTCTACTTAAGATCCGAAGGCAAGATCTTTGTTGCCAAGAATGGATGCTTTCTGGAAAAAGAGTTTCTCTCGAAAGAAGTAAGTGGGAGGAAAGTAGAACTCGATGAAGTACTACCTCTTGAGCGGGATAGTGACGCAGCACAGGAAAACATTCCTGTGATGCCCACACCAACTGAAGAGGAAAACCATGATAATGATCAAGGTACTTCGGATCAAGTTACTGCTGAACTTCGTAGGTCCACAAGGACACGTTCCGCACCAGAGTGGTACGGCAACCCTGTCCTGGAAATCATGTTGTTAGACAACAATGAACCTTCGAACTATGAGGAAGCAATGACGGGCCCGGATTCCAACAAATGGCTTGAAGCCATGAAATCCGAGATAGAATCCATGTATGAAAACAAAGTATGGACTTTGACAGACTTGCCCGATGATCGGCGAGCGATAGAAAACAAATGGATCTTTAAGAAGAAGACGGACGCGGATGGTAATGTTACCATCTATAAAGCTCGACTTGTCGCTAAGGGTTATCGACAGGTTCAAGGGATTGACTACGACGAGACATTCTCTCCCGTAGCGAAGCTAAAGTCCGTCCGAATCATGTTAGCAATTGCCGCATACTATGATTATGAGATATGGCAGATGGACGTCAAAACAG
>NW_025285388.1:0-1141 GCF_018294505.1 Triticum aestivum
GTAAAAATAGCTTTCATCACTCCATTCGGGTGCTTCTGCTATATCACCATGCCATTCGGCCTCAAGAATGCCGGAGCCACATTTATGCGAATGATTCAGAAGTGTCTACTCACTCAAATCAGTCGGAATGTGGAAGCTTATATGGATGATATTGTTGTCAAGTCACGAAAAGGTTCCGACCTGCTCGCTGACCTCGCCGAAACATTTGCCAACCTCAGAAGGTATGATATCAAGCTCAATCCATCAAAGTGCACATTTGGAGTTCCTGGTGGCAAGTTACTCGGTTTTCTCGTTTCCGAACGGGGAATCGACGCCAACCCAGAAAAGATTGGCACTATTCTCCGAATGAAACGCCCTGTGCGAGTGCACGATGTCCAGAAGCTTACTGGATGCTTGGCCGCATTAAGTCGATTCATCTCACGACTCGGTGAAAAGGCATTGCCTCTTTACCGACTGATGAAGAAGGCTGAGAAGTTCGAGTGGACTCCAGAAGCTGATGCAGCGTTTGCCGAGCTAAAAGCTCTGCTCTCCACCCAGCCGGTGCTTGCTGCTCCAATCAGCAAAGAGCCTCTGTTGCTCTACATCGCAGCCACAGGACAAGTCGTCAGTACTGTGCTAACGGTCGAGCGGGAAGAAGAAGGAAAAGCTCTCAAAGTTCAGCGCCCAGTGTATTATTTGTCGGAAGTCTTGACTCCATCCAAGCAGAGATATCCTCATTATCAGAAGCTTGTGTATGGAATATACATGACCACAAAGAAGGTTGCTCATTATTTCTCTGACCATTCAATCACAGTCGTCAGCGACGCTCCACTATCAGAGATTTTGCACAACAGAGATGCAACTGGTCGAGTGGCCAAATGGGCGATTGAACTTCTTCCCCTTGATATCAAGTTTGAGGCAAAGAAAGCCATTAAGTCCCAGGCAATAGCAGATTTCCTCGCCGAGTGGATCGAACAGCAGCAGCCGACTGAAGTTCACTCGGAGCATTGGACCATGTTTTTCGATGGTTCTAAGATGTTGAATGGTTCCGGTGCTGGGGTTGTCCTGGTTTCCCCCAGAGGAGATAAGCTCAGATATGTGCTCCAGATTCACTTTGATTCCTCCAACAATGAGGCAGAATATGAGGCCCTCCTATATGGGT
>NW_025285389.1:0-1141 GCF_018294505.1 Triticum aestivum
TGGCCCGTTTCATGGACTATTACTCACCGTTTTGGGGTCCCAATGCGATCTCCATGGTGGTTGAACCCCAAGGTGCGCTTACTTGTCGGTCATCAAGAATCACGGTTTGGGCCGATTCTGGCCCGTTTCTTGGACTATTACTCTATTTTGGGGTCTCGGAATCATTTCCACGATTGACGAACCACGGGGTGCGTTTACGTGTCGGTCATCAACACTCACATATTCGGCCGATTCTAGTCTGTTTCATGCACTATTACTCAGCGTTTTGGGGATCCAGAGCAATTTCCACGATTGATGAACCCCGGGCTGCGTTTATGTGTCGGTCGTCAACACTGACAGTTTGGCCAATTCTGACATGTTTCGTGGACTATTACTCACCGTTTTGGGGTCCTGAAACGATTTCCATAGGTTTTGAACCCCCAAGGTGTGCTTACGTGTCGGTCATCAACACACGCAGTTTTGTCCGATCCTGGCCCGTTTCATGGACTATTACTCACCGTTTTGGGGTCCCAAAGCGATTTCCATGGTTGTCGAACTCCAAGGTCTGCTCATGTGTCGGTCATCAACAATCACAGTTTGGGTCGATTCTTGCCCGTTTCTTGGACTATTACCGTATTTTGGGGTCTCAAAGTCATTTCCACGATTGACGAACCCCAGGGTGCGTATACGTGTCGATCATCAACACTCACATATTCAGCCGAATCGTGTCCGTTTCGTGCACTATTACTCAGTGTTTTCGGGACCCAGAGCGATTTCCACGATTGATGAACCCCGGGTGCGTTAATGTGTCCGCCGTCAACACTCACAGTTTTGTCCAATTCTGACCTGTTTCATGGACTATTACTCACCGTTTTGGGGTCCCGATATGATTTAAAAAGTTGTTGAACTCCAAGGTGTGCTTACGTATTGGTCATCAACACTCACATATTCGGCCGATTCTAGTCTGTTTTGTGCTCTATTACTCAGCGTTTTGGCGAACCAGAGCGATTTCCACGATTGATGAACCCCGGCTGCGTTTATGTGTCCGTCGTCAACACTCACAGTTTTGGCCAATTCTGACATGTTTCGTGGACAATTACTCACCGTTAGATGTGCTTACGTGTTGGTCATCAACACTCGCAGTTTTGGCCGATTCTGGCCC
>NW_025285390.1:0-1141 GCF_018294505.1 Triticum aestivum
ATATACAGTTCTTCCTTAAGATGCCCGTTAAGGAATGCTGTTTTGACGTCCATCTGCCATATCTCATAATCATAGTATGCGGCAATTGCTAACATGATTCGGACGGACTTTAGCTTCGCTACGGGAGAGAATGTCTCGTCGTAGTCAATCCCTTGAACCTGTCGATAACCCTTAGCGACAAGTCGAGCTTTATAGATGGTGACATTACCATCCGCGTCTGTCTTCTTCTTAAAGATCCATTTGTTTTCTATCGCTCGCCGATCATCGGGCAAGTCTGTCAAAGTCCATACTTTGTTTTCATACATGGATTCTATCTCGGATTTCATGGCTTCAAGCCATTTGTTGGAATCTAGGCCCGCCATCGCTTCTTCATAGTTCGAAGGTTCACCGTTGTCTAACAACATGATTTCCAGGACGGGGTTGCCGTACCACTCTGGTGCGGAACGTGTCGTTGTGGACCTACGAAGTTCAGTAGCAACTTGATCCGAAGTACCTTGATCATCATCATTGGTTTCCTCTTCAGTTGGTGTGGGCATCACAGGAACATTTTCCTGAGCTGCACCACTTTCCCGTTCGAGAGGTAGTACTTCATCGAGTTCTACTTTCCTCCCACTTACTTCTTTCGAGAGAAACTCTTTTTCCAGAAAGCATCCGTTCTTGGCAACAAAGATTTTGCCCTCGGATCTTAAGTAGAAGGTATACCCGACAGTTTCCTTAGGGTATCCTATGAAGACGCATTTTTCCGACTTGGGTTCGAGCTTTTCAGGTTGAAGTTTCTTGACATAAGCATCGCATCCCCAAACTTTTAGAAATGACAGCTTAGGTTTCTTCCCAAACCATAATTCATACAGTGTCGTCTCAACGGATTTAGACGGTGCCCTATTTAAAGTGAATGTAGCTGTCTCTAGAGCGTATCCCCAAAATGATAGCGGTAAATCAGTAAGAGACATCATAGACCGCACCATATCCAATAGAGTGCGATTACGACGTTCGGACACACCGTTTCGCTGAGGTGTTCCAGGCGGCGTGAGTTGTGAAACGATTCCACATTTCCTTAAGTGTGTGCCAAATTCGTGACTTAAATATTCTCCTCCACGATCTGATCGTAGGCACTTTATCTTTCGGTCACGTTGATTCTCCA
>NW_025285391.1:0-1141 GCF_018294505.1 Triticum aestivum
CCGGGGTTTGACCCCTGACGTGTGGGCCCAGGCGCCTGCCTAATTAGTATTAGGTTAATTAGTGTTAATTAATTTAGTTAATTAGGTGAGCCACTGACATGCGGGCCCCGCCCGGCTAACTAAGTTAGTTAGGGCTAACTAACCCGGTTAGTTGACTGGGTCACTGACCAGTGGACCCCACTGGTCAGGTTTGACCTGGTCGACGCCTTTGACCTGCTGACGTCATCATGACGTCAGGCTGATGCAGTAATTGTTTTCTGGAGTTTTAAATAAATCAGAAATGATTTATTAAATTCAGAAAATGCCTAAACTTCAATAAATCATAGGAAATTAACCGTAACTCCAAATTAAATAAATTATATATGAAAAATTATCAGAAAAATTCAAGGAATCCATCTGTACCATTTTCATGCATGTTAGAACAACTTATCACTACTGTTTAGGGCAAATGAAGTAAATGGCATTTGAATAATCACATATGGAGTTTGAATTTGAATCTTGTATTCAAACCAACTTCATTTAATCTGTTGCTAGTTGCATTAGCTCAAACACATTCATTTTGCCATGTCATGATCATGCATCATATTGTGCATTGCATTGATTGTATTCCCTTTTTGTGTTGCCGGTATTTGTCCCCTCTCGATAGACGTGATACCCAATGATGTGATCGTTGACACTGATGAAGACTCAATGTTATCTTCAGAAGTGCCAGGCAAGCAAAACCCCCTTGTTCATTCCGATACAATCCTACTCTCTCGCTCCTGCTCTCTTTTAATGCATTAGGACAACACCGATTCATCTGTTACTTGCTGCGGTAGCTGAACCCCTTTATCCTCCGCATGACCTGTCATTGCCACAGTAAATAGATGAAACCCACTAGCATGAGTAGGAGTTGTTTGAGCCCTGTTGTGCCTACTCATTCATGCTTGTTTGTCATGCCTGCTACTGCTTAGAGTCGAGTCAGGTCTGATTCATCGGGGATGAATCAGAGGTGTGTGAACATGTCCTACTGTGTGTGAGCTAAGTGTGTGAACACGATTTGGTAAAGGTAGCGGTGAGAGGCCATGTAGGAGTACATGGTGGGTTGTCTCATTGCAGCCGTCCTCAGGAACTGAGTTCTGTGTTTGTGATCCATGATTCA
>NW_025285392.1:0-1141 GCF_018294505.1 Triticum aestivum
CATATACGTGAGCCAAAAGGCGCAAACGGTCCCGGGAAAAGGTAAGACGACACCCGTGGGGATACCGTGCGTGAGGCCGCAAAGTGATATGAGGTGTTACCAGCTAGATCGATGTGACATCGAGTCGGGGTCCTGACAGCGTTGGCATCAGAGCCGGACTGCCTGTAGGTTCTCCAAGCCAAACTGGTCGATGTTGAGTCTAGAAATTCTTTAGTTATATGTAGGGGAATTGTTTGTGGGTTGGAACGTAAGGCTCTTTTTACTCCTTATACCTTATGACTTTCTGATCTGAGTCAGTCCATTCTTCCACCGGGGGTTAAGGAATTAGGATATGTTCTCTCTATCAGGATCACGAGTTACTAATCAGTAGTACCTTATAAGTTTGATGGTTACAAGCCTAGTTCAGTTCTACTACCACATTATGTTGTTAGAATGGTTCCAGAACTTTGATGTGATGATGTTGAGTGTGTACGAAATCCTTTGTCAAATGTCTCAAAATCCTTTTTGAGCATTTACAGCTGTTATGCTGCCGAAATTTTGCTAGAAATTCTAATGCCTTTGCATTATAATTGTGCTTTCAGATGGCCACTCGCGACCTCAATCAAGTGGTTCGCCTGACTTGATGCCTAGATGTACCCGGCCATACTGCTAAGTTGGTCAGGGTAATGACTGAGGCCGGATACCGCTGGTATCCCGAGTACACGGTCGAAGAGCAATTCCGGGACTTCAATCAAAGCCAGTATCTCTGCACTGTCAGGATATTTCCATCTTATCCTGGATCCACTGAGCCTCTGCACTGCTCCTATGGACTCGGGGTTACTATCGAGATGGCTGTGCAGGATGCCGCCTACTCTATGATGACCATTATGCGAGTCAGATCTGGTTTATTTCGGGACTCTGACTTCCGGTATATGCCAGGATCACTTCCGGGAGCACAAGGGTATCTCCAGGCTATCTATGCTGACTCCACTCAGGAGGATTCACGGACTCGCACCACTGCTGAGATGCTCGAGGATAAGGACCATGAAAATCGGGCCTTAAGGTTAGAGCTCTTCAATACCCGTGCTGACCACTGGGCCACTTTGACTCGGTTCGCACCGGCGGTGCAAGCTGGATATTCAGATATGCGCGATCTCTATCC
>NW_025285393.1:0-1141 GCF_018294505.1 Triticum aestivum
CCAATCTTATGCTTTCACGACTATCACTACCGTTTAGTAATAAAGTTAAGCATTACATCGCGATTGCATTGCATACAATAAAGCGACAACCATATGGCTCCTGCCAGTTGCCGATAACTTGGTTACAAAACATGATCATCTCATACAATAAAATTCAGCATCATGCCTTGACCATATCACATCACAACATGCCCTGCAAAAACAAGTTAGACGTCCTCTACTTTGTTGTTGCAATTTTTTACGTGGCTGCTACGGGCTTAAGTAAGAACCAATCTCACCTACGCATTAAAACCACAACGATAGTTTGTCAAATAGACTCCGTTTTAACCTTCGCAAGGACCGGGCGTAGCCATACTTGGTTCAACTAAAGTTGGAGAGACAGTCGCCCGCAAGCCATCTCTGTGCAAAGCACGTCGAGGGAACCGGTCTCGCGTAAGCGTATGCGTAAGGTTGGTCTGGGTCGTCTCGTCCAACAATACCGCCGAACCAAAATATGACATGCTGGTAGGCAGTATGACTTGTATCGTCCACAACTCACTTGTGTTCTACTCGTGCATATAACATCAACATCAATAACCAGGCTCTGATACCACTGTTGGGTTTCGTAGTAATTTCAAAAAATTTCCTACGCGCACACAGGATCATGTGATGCATAGCAACGAGAGGAGAGTGTTGTCTACGTACCCAACGCAGACCGACTGCGGAAGCGATGACACGATGTAGAGGAAGTAGTCGTACGTCTTCACGATCCAACCGATCAAGCACCGAAGCTACGGCACCTCCGAGTTCGAGCACACGTTCAGCTCGATGACGATCCCCGGACTCCGATCCAGCAAAGTGTCGGGGAAGAGTTTCGTCAGCACGACGGCGTGGTGACGATCTTGATGAACTACAGCAGCAGGGCTTCGCCTAAACTCCGCTACAGTGTTATCGAGGAATATGGTGGCAGGGGGCACCGCACACGGCTAAGGAATCGATCACGTGGATCAACTTGTGTCAACTTGTGTGTTTAGAGGTGCCCCTGCCTCCGTATATAAAGGAGCCAAGGGGGGGAGGAGGCGCCGGCCAGGAGGAGGTGGCGCAGGAGGAGTCCTACTCCTACCGGGAGTAGGACTCCCCCCCCCCCAATCCTATTCCAACT
>NW_025285394.1:0-1141 GCF_018294505.1 Triticum aestivum
GATTGCCAGGGGAGCGTACGTATACACGGTGTAGAAATATGTGGAGCTGGGTTGGCTATATATGGTAGCAAAAGATTAGCAATAATCAATTCAAAGATGCAATGTTGAATAAACGCTCAACGACGGTACTGTGCTGGTCCTAGGCTAGACCGAACTAGAGACGCGAGCCTAGAACACTAATGAGGTCACGTCGTAGCACAACTAGCATCAATGAAGGACACTAAGTAGCTTTGGACAACAAGATATAAGTGAAGATCACAACGGCAGTAAAGATAATGAGGTGAAACAACAGCCAAGCAGGATATATCAACAACTTTGTCTCCAACTTTCCTCTGAAAAAGTTTGTGCCGATTTTTTTGTTTTTTTTTCTTCTCTCTTTTTTTTCCTCACACTTTTTTTTCTTTCTCTCCTTTTTTTTTCTCTGACTTTTTTTTCTCCTTTTTTTTCTCCTTTTTTTTCTCTCTTTTTTTCTCCCTCTTTCCAAAACAAACTAGATAAGATGCAGATTGGATCAAGTGAAGATGTGAACGATCTCAACTATTATTATGACAATGAATGATGGGTAGCACGGGGTGAAAATTGATGGCTGGGTGGTGGACAGCGGAAGAGATAATGATGCAGCGGTGGCGTGACTAATGTGAACAGAACTCGAAACTCTAAACGAACTAGACACTAAGACCAGCAACTCGACACGACGATGCAACCGATAATTCAACTATGCAAGCAATGAAAAGAAAATTGCAAAGGCTCAGACTGGCTTGGACCAAGGATGAATAGATCTAACTCTTTTTTGTGTCTTCTTCTTGGACAATAGGTAAGAAAATAAATCTAATCTAGGAAAACTGGAAATTCTCACCGAGCAACCTGAAAACTGATACCACTTGATAGAGGCTAGGTGTCCCGTCTTTCGATGAGATGGTGGATTTCGCTTTGGTGGAAGTCGACTTTGACGATCCGACTACGAACGTGCGAGGACGTTGCGCCTTAGCAATCGCTAAACCAACTCTGAGAGGTTATTGACCACGCCGGAGCACGATCAACCTGACCACGAGGGTCTGTTTCCTGCGAGCAAACGAAGAACAAGCAAGAAACTAAGATTGCAATCTGGATATTGCGAATATAAGATGAAAGCTTTATTGAT
>NW_025285395.1:0-1141 GCF_018294505.1 Triticum aestivum
TGAAAATCGGGCCTTAAGGTTAGAGCTCTTCAATACCCGTGCTGACCACTGGGCCACTTTGACTCGGTTCGCACCGGCGGTGCAAGCTGGATTTTCAGATATGCGCGATCTCTATCCTGTGAGATCTGCTCTGCCAGACGTGATGGTTTGGCGTGATGTAGGAGGCATCACCCCACCTCGCGGTCCCCGCAGGCCACCGTTTGCTGGTCCAAGACCTCATCCTAGCCCCTATGGTCCACAAGCTCCGCGAGACCGTCTGTTTCCGGATGATCATGTTGAACTTCCGGGCTATGGAGGTGACTTCTACGAGGACTACTACGGATCGGTCTGAGTTAGTGATAGTATCCCTAGTTCGCACTAGCTGTGTCGCCTGTCGTCCCGCGTGACTCGTGGGATATGACCTAGTTTGTACTTTTTCCGGAGTTGTAGAAAAATAATGTATAGGAGTTTGGAATGCCTCCGATGAGATGTAATCCCTTTTCACCGTAATAGTACTTTGTTTGGTCTTGTACTAAACCTTGTATGGTGTGTATGACGATGGAATAAAAGAAGCAGTTTCTGTATCTACCATGTCATACGGATGATCATCTTGCATTCCGAGTTATTCCTTGCATTATGTATCCTATGTCGGAATTTTATCATTCTGACTAAATCATTGGCTTGTTTACCTAGGATGGTCAACACGCGCGCCAACCCCGCTTCTCAAGAGCAGGCCGAAGGCAGTGAAGCCAGGAATGAAAATCTGCCTCATCCTCCTTCACTAGCCGAGGTGATGATGGAAGCTGAGAGGAACAAGCGGGAGACAAACCGTTTGTTGGAGCGTATTGAACAGAATACAGCACACCATCAGAGGGCTAACGTGGTGTCACTCAGCGATTTTATCAAATTGCATCCACCCACGTTCCACCACTCCGTCGAGCCTCTCGACGCTGATGACTGGCTTCGCAGTATTTCTCACAAGCTGCGTTCCGCGCTGGTAGCGGAGGCTGACAAGGTCACCTTTGCCGCATATCATCTTGAAGGCCCCGCCAGTCTATGGTGGGAGAATTATGGAGCTATGCGCCCAGCGGGCCATGTCACTACTTGGGCTGAGTTCAGCGAGGCTTTCCGTGAACATCACATTCCGGAGGGTCTCATGGAC
>NW_025285396.1:0-1141 GCF_018294505.1 Triticum aestivum
TGGCGCACACGAGTCCACATATTCACCATATCAATACACCACTATGGAACCGCTCCCGTCTCCCTACGAGAACGCCATCCATAGCACTCACGCTTATCTTGCGTATTTTAGAGTATCCACTTTCACTTGTCTATGAACTGATATAAGCAACCCAGAAGTCCTTTTCCGTGGACACGGCTATTCGAATAGATTAGGTTAACCCTGCAGGGGTGTACTTCTTCACACACGCTCTCACCACTTACCGCCGTTTACACGACATGTACTCGGCAACCTTCAAGCGGAAGCCCAACGTGGGTGTCGGCCACGGCCTGCCTAAACACTCAAGTCTCTAGTCCAGGTTTATCGCCTATTCGGGTTCCATCCATGAGGAGATCCGGCCGGAGTTTCGCTCACAGCCCCAAACGATGTGTACAGGGTTCCGTGACACCAAACGGGTGCCCCGTTTACCCGGCCACGTGCCTACCGCATCACAGCCCACCCCTACGGTCAGCGCTGTCCACGGCCTCCAGCATACTACAAACACCAGAAACTACTTGCAACTCCTGGACAGAGGACAAGGGTGATTAAGAAGCCGAGAGGGTCCATTGGTTTCGGGCCCAATGCGTGGTAGTAGCTGAATCATGGATCACAAACACAGAACTCAGTTCCTGAGGACGGCTGCAATGAGACGACCCACCATGTACTCCTACATGGCCTCTCACCGCTACCTTTACCAAATCGTGTTCACACACTTAGCTCACACACAGTAGGACATGTTCACACACCTCTGATTCATCCCCGATGAATCAGACCTGACTCAACTCTAAGCAGTAGCAGGCATGACAAACAAGCATGAATGAGTAGGCACATCAGGGCTCAAACAACTCCTACTCATGCTAGTGGGTTTCATCTAATTACTGTGGAATGACAGGTCATGCAGAGGATAAAGGGGTTCAGCTACCGCAGCAAGTAACAGTTGAATCGTTGTTGTCCTAATGCAGTAAAAGAGAGCAGGAGCGAGAGAGTAGGATTGTGTCGGAATGAACAAGGGGGTTTTGCTTGCCTGGCACTTCTGAAGATAACATTGAGTCTTCATCAGTGTCAACGATCACATCATCGGTATCACGTCTATCGAGAGGGGACAAATACCGGCAACACAGAA
>NW_025285397.1:0-1141 GCF_018294505.1 Triticum aestivum
ACTTAGTGGTTTTATTCACCATCAACACTTGATGTTCTTTTCTGATCTCTACCTCAGCTGATTTCAGCATTGAATACACCTTGGGAATGGTCTTTTCCATCCCCTGCATATTGTAGTTCATCACAAAGCTCTTGTAGCTTGGTGGAAGCGACTGGAGGATTCTGTCAATGACCGCGTCATCCGGGAGATTAACTCCCAGCTGAGACAAGCGGTTGTGCAACCCAGACATTCTGAGTATGTGCTCACTAACAGAACTGTTCTCCTCCATTTTACAGCTGAAGAACTTGTCGGAGACATCATATCTCTCGACCCGGGCATGAGCTTGAAAAACCAGTTTCAGCTCCTCGAACATCTCATATGCTCCATGTTTCTCAAAACGCTTTTGGAGACCCGGTTCTAGGCTGTAAAGCATGCCGCACTGAACGAGGGAGTAATCATCAGCACGCTGCTGCCAAGCGTTCATAACGTCTTGGTTCTCAGGGATTGGTGCTTCACCTAGCGGTGCTTCTAAGACATAATCTTTCTTGGCTGCTATGAGGATGATCCTCAGGTTCCGGACCCAGTCCGTATAGTTGCTGCCATCATCTTTCAGCTTGGTTTTCTCTAGGAACGCGTTGAAATTGAGGACAACGTGGGCCATTTGATCTACAATACATAGTGTAAAGATTTAGACTAAGTTCATGATAATTAAGTTCATATAATTAAATTATTTAATGAACTCCCACTCAGATAGACATCCCTCTAGTTATCTAAGTGAAACATGATCCGAACTCAACTAGGCCGTGTCCGATCATCACGTGAGACGGACTAGTCAAGATCGGTGAACATCTCCATGTTGATCGTATCTTCTATACGACTCATGCTCGACCTTTCGGTCCTCCGTGTTCCGAGGCCATGTCTGTACATGCTAGGCTCGTCAAGTCAACCTAAGTGTATTGCGTGTGTTCCGAGGCCATGTCTGTACATGCTAGGCTCGTCAACACCCGTTGTATGCGAACGTAAGAATCTATCACACCCGATCATCACGTGGTGCTTCGAAACGACGAACCTTCGCAACGGTGCACAGTTAGGGTGAACACTTTCTTGAAATTATTATAAGGGATCATCCTACTTGCTACCGTCGTTCTAAGCAAATAAGATG
>NW_025285398.1:0-1141 GCF_018294505.1 Triticum aestivum
CATTGATTTCAAGTCTGCCCTTGCTTTCGGCCCATCTTTGGTCCTCTCTGGCATGTTGAGCAGGGTACCAAGCAGACTCTCGCACACGTTCTTCGTGATATGCATGACATCAAGGCTGTGAGGCACACGGTGGATCTTCCAGTACGGCAAGTCCCAGAAAACAGACCTCGTTTTCCATACCTTCAGCAGCGGCTCTGGCGCCTTTTGCTTCTTTCCCGGCTCTGGCGCCTTTTGCTTCTTTCCCGGCAGTGGGCAGTCTTTCCAATTTTTCAACAGCTCGTCTATTTCCTCGCCGCTCCTCGTACGCGGGCGTCCTCGGGGTTCGGTTTCACCATCGAATAGATCCTTGCGTTTTCTCCACGGGTCATCGTCGCGAAGCCACCTTCGATGTCCCATGAACACGGTTTTCGAAGACCCGGGATCTCTATCTAGCTGGCGATACGTTGTGTCATCCATGCACCTGACACATCCAGAAAATCCGTGGACCACCTGCCCCGCGAGATATCCGTAACCGAGATAGTCGTGCACCGTCGTGAGCAGCGCGGCTCTCATAGGGAAATATTCTTTCTCTGCGGCGTCCCACGTATTGGCTGGCGTTTTCCACAGCGTGTCAAGCTCCTCTTTCAGCAGCCCCAGATACAGATTGATGTCGTTCCCTGGTTGTTTCAGTCCTTCAATTAGCATACTCATGTGAATGTACTTCCTCTTCATGCACAACCAGGGGGGAAGGTTGTACATCCACACAAACACAGGCCAGGTGCTATGTGTGCTTCTCTGGCTGCCAAACGGATTGACTCCATCGGTGCTCGCGCCCAGCACGATGTTCCTTGGATCGTTCCCAAATTCTAGGTCTTCGAAGTTCAACGCTTGCCACTGGCTCGCATCCTTAGGGTGACTCAGCATCTTGTCTTTTTTATCTATCTCCGGATCATTTGCGTCATCTTCTCGCTTCTTCTCCTCCCTATCCGCGTGCCAACGCAGGAGCTTTGCTACCTTAGGGTCCGCGAAATACCGCTGCAGACGAGGAGTGATCGGAAAGTACCACACCACTTTTCGAGGAGCTTTCTTCCTCTTCTTGTATCGAGTGACGCCGCACACCGGACATATGGTAGACTCCGCGTGCTCGTCCCGATAAATGATG
>NW_025285399.1:0-1141 GCF_018294505.1 Triticum aestivum
CCCCCCTCCGGGTGCCGGCGGCGGCGCCGTCCGTGAGGGGGGGCACGCACCGGAGACGCGTGCTGGGCGTTTGCAACCGCCTCAACACTTCCAGACTTGTGAGAGGCCGCCTACGCAAGATTTTACGGTATGCTACCCCCCGAAGGCCGCCGGCCACAGTCGTAGACGTGCGAAGAGCAATCCGCGTAGAGGGAAGTGTTCAGATACTTCTCCATCACAAAAAATTATGAAAAATTACCATCAGTCCTATAGCACATGTGCCCACGTTGTGTAAAAAACTCATGATTTTATCGCGCTCCAAGTATTTAATAATATTCACGCTGCATCGTTACCGCAGAACGTCTACCACCGTTTCATTGCCGTCCGTGAGGGGGGCCACAACCCGGAGACGCGTGCCGCCTCTTCGGACATGCCACAACACCACCCCGCATGTATGAGGGCCCAGTACGACGCTCCGGTGGCATTGCTACCCCCCGAAGGCCCCCGTCCCGCCTAACCCTGTAGCGTTTGACCACGGGATCTAGCCCTTTGACTTTGCACGGACGGGCTTTGACCAGTGGACCTCTCCACCCGGTTGTGTCGGGTCGGCCCAGAGGGACACCGGGGAGCAACATCCGGGCCAGGCCCACAGCTACATCCACTCCGTGTAGACCCGACGCGTCCGTTTCCCCCCTCCAGGTGCCGGCGGCGGCGCCGTCCGTGAGGGGGGCACGCGCCGGAGACGCGTGCTGGGCGTTTGCAACCGCCTCAACACTTCCAGACTTGTGAGAGGCCGCCTACGCAAGATTTTACGGTATGCTACCCCCCGAAGGCCGCCGGCCACAGTCGTAGACGTGCGCAGAGCAATCCGCGTAGAGGGAAGTGTTCAGATACTTCTCCATCACAAAAAATTATGAAAAATTACCATCAGTCCTATAGCACATGTGCCCACGTTGTGTAAAAAATTCATGATTTTATCGCGCTCCAAGTATTTAATAATATTCACGCTGCATCGTTACCGCAGAACGTCTACCACCGTTTCATTGCCGTCCGTGAGGGGGGCCACAACCCGGAGACGCGTGCCGCCTCTTCGGACATGCCACAACACCACCCCGCATGTATGAGGGCCCGGTACGACGCTCCGGTGGCATTGCTACCCCCC
>NW_025285400.1:0-1141 GCF_018294505.1 Triticum aestivum
TGTGTGAAGAAGTACACCCCTGCAGGGTTAACATCATCTATTCGAATAGCCGGATTCCTCGGATATGGAAACTTGGACCCCATTGCATAGTTCATAGACAAGTGAAAGTGGATACCCTAAAATACGCAAGATAAGCGTGAGTGCTATGGATGGCGTTCTCGTAGGGAGACGGGAGCGGATCCATAGTGGTGTATTGATATGGTGAATATGTGGACTCGTGTGCGCCACCTCAAAAGAGTTACTTGCAGTCGTAGTTCAGGATAGCCACCGAGTCAAAGCTGGCTTGCTGCAGTCAAACTCCACCATCCCCTTTGTTGATAATGATGCATGTGTAGATAGATCTGATGTAAGTCTTGCTGGGTACATTTGTACTCACGTTTGCCTATTTTATGTTTTTGTAGAGAGACTTCAGTCTCACTAGTAGTTCCGCTTGGACTTCGACGTTTAGCTTGATACCTCAGCTACGATCTTGTGCCCTCGGCAGGATCTGATAGATAGCCAGGCTTTTCAGCCTTTTTCATTTATAGACGTCTGTACTCAGACATGATAGCTTCTGCTTGTGCTTTGATTTGTATGCTCTGAGTGTTGGGTTATGAGACCCATGTTTGTAATATCTCGCTCCTCGGAGCCTATTGAATAAACTACTTGAGTCGTAGAGTCATTTTGTGATGCCATGTTGTATTTGCACTTATCGAGCATATTGTGTGTATGTTATTGTAATGCTTGGTATGTGTGGGATCTGACTATCTAGTTGTTTATCCTTAGTAGCCTCTCTTACCGGGAAATGTCTCCTAGTGTTTCCACTGAGCCATGGTAGCTTGCTACTGCTCCGGAACACTTAGGCTGGCCGGCATGTGTCCTTCTTCGTTCCTGTGTTTGTCCCTTCGGGGAAATGTCACGCGATGAATACCGGAGTCCTGTTAGCCCGCTACAGCCCGGTTCACCGGAGTCCTGCTAGCCCAGTGCTACAGCCTGGATTCACTCGCTGATGACCGACACGTTCGATGCTGGGTCATGGATGCCTGTCCCTGTAAGTCTGTGCCACTTTGGGTTTACGACTAGCCATGTCAGCCCGGGCTCCTTATCATATGGATGCTAGCGACACTGTCATATACGTGTGCCAAAAGGCGCAAACGGTCCC
>NW_025285401.1:0-1141 GCF_018294505.1 Triticum aestivum
AAATTCCAGAAAATGCCCTAAACTTCAATAAATCATAGAAAATTAACCGTAACTCCAAATTAAATAAATTATATATGAAAAATTATCAGAAAAATTCAAGGAATCCATCTGTACCATTTTCATGCATGTTAGAACAACTTATCACTACTGTTTAGGGCAAATGAAGTGAATGGCATTTGAATAATCACATATGGAGTTTGAATTTGAATCTTGTATTCAAACCAACTTCATTTAATCCATTGCTAGTTGCATTAGCCCAAAACACATTCATTTTGCCATGTCATGATCATGCATCATATTGTGCATTGCATTGATTGTATTTCTTCTTGTTGCCGGTATCTGTTCCATCCCGGTAGACGATGTCCGACGTTGTGATCGTTGACACTGATGAAGACTCAATGTTATCTTCAGAAGTGCCAGGCAAGCAAAACCCCCTTGTTCATTCCGATACAATCCTACTCTCTCGCCCCTGCTCTCTTTTAATGCATTAGGACAACACCGATTTATCTGTTACTTGCTGCGGTAGCTGAACCCCTTTATCCTTTGCATGACCTGTCATTGCCACAGTAAATAGATGAAACCCACTAGCATGAGTAGGAGTTGTTTGAGCCCTGTTGTGCCTACTCATTCATGTTTATTTGTCATGCCTGCTACTGCCTAGAGTTGAGTCAGGTCTGATTCATCGGGGATGAATCAGAGGCGTGTGAACATGTCCTACTGTGTGTGAGCTAAGTGTGTGAACACGATTTGGTAAAGGTAGCGGTGAGAGGCCATGTAGGAGTACATGGTGGGTTGTCTCATTGTAGCCGTCCTCAGGAACTGAGTTCTGTGTTTGTGATCCATGATTCAGCTACTACCATACATTGGGCCCTGAAATATGACCCCGCTCGACTTCTTATTCACCCTTGTCCTCTGTCCAGGAGTTGCAAGTAGTTTCTGGTGTTTGTAGTATGCTGGAGGCCGTGGACAGCGCTGACCGTAGGGGTGGGCTGTGATGCGGTAGGCACGTGGCCGGGTAAACCGGGCGCCCGTTTGGTGTCACGGAACCCTGTTCACATCGTTTGGGGCTGTGAGCGAAACTCCGGCCGGATCTCCTCATGGATGGAACCCGAATAGGCGATAAACCTGGACTAGAGACTTG
>NW_025285402.1:0-1141 GCF_018294505.1 Triticum aestivum
GTCAGTGTTGATGATCGACACGTAGACGCATTCCAGGGTTTGTTAATCGTGGTAATCACTCCGGGACCCCAAAACAGTGAGTAATAGTCCATGAAACGGGCCAGAATCAGCCAAAACTGCGAGTGTTGATGACCAACACGTAAACGCATCCTAGGGTTTGTTAATCATGGTAATAACACCGGGACCCCAAAACAGTGAGTAATAGTTCATGAAACGGGCCAGAATCAGCTAGAACTGCCAGTGTTGATGACCGGCACGTAATAGCATCCCAGGGTTTGTTAATCGTGGTAATCACTCTGGGACCCCAAAAGAGTGAGAAATAGTCCATGAAACAGGCAAGAATCGGCCAAAACTGCCAGTGTTGATGACCGACACGTAAACGCATCCCAGGGTTTTTTATTCGTGGAAAACACTCTGGGACCCTAAAACAGTGAGTAATAGTCCATGAAACGGGCCAGAATCGGCCAAAACTGCCAGCGTTGGTCACCGACACGTAGACGCATCCTAGGGTTTGTTAATCGTGCTAATCACTCTGGGACCCCAAAACTGTGAGTAATAGTCCATGAAACGGGCCAGAATCGGCCAAAACTGCCAGTATTGATGACCGACATGTAAGCGCACCCTTGGGTTGATTAACTATGGAAATCGCTTCGGGACCCCAAAACGGTGAGTAATAATCCAAGAAATGGGCCAGAATCGGCCAAAACTGCGAGTGTTGATGACCAACACGTAAACGCATCACAGGGTTTGTTAATCGTGGAAATCACTCTGGGACACCAAAACAGTGAGTAATAGTCGATGAAACAGGCCAGAATCGGACAAAACTAGCAGTATTGATGACCGACACGTAAACACATCCCAGGGTTTGTTAATCGTGGAAATTACTCCGGGACCCAAAAACGGTGAGTAATAGTCCATGAAACGGGCCAGAATAGGCCAAAACTGCCACTGTTGATGACCGAGACGTAAACGCATCCCAGGGGTTGTTAATCGTGGAAATCACTCTCCAACCCCAAAACAGTGCGTAATAGTCCATGAAACGGGCCAGAATCGGCCAAAACTGCCAGTGTTGATGACCAACACGTAGATGCATTTCAGGGTTTGTTAATCGTGGTAATAACTCCGGGACCCCAAAACAGTG
>NW_025285403.1:0-1141 GCF_018294505.1 Triticum aestivum
TTCGGCAGGAGCTTGGTCGGCTTCGATGAGGCCGCCCTGGGCTGCTTCGGCGCCTTTTCAGTCGGCGCCGGAGAGGTGGTCCGAGGGCGCTTGGTCGACTGAGTGGCGGTCGCAACCCCCTTACCACGTTCGGTCGAAGGGTCGTGGACAAGCTTCGACCGCCTTTCTGAGCGCGGTGGAACGACCTCCTCCTCCTCTTCTTCCTCGTCCTCGATGTCATCTTCATCACCTTCATCATCGTCATCGTCGTCATCATCCCCTGCAGCATCCGAGTCCCATTCCTCCTCTTCCTGGCTCTCGCCCCCGCTCGCCTCGCCCCCGCTCGCCTCGCCTTCCTCAGTCGAAGCTTGTGCCCCATTGGGCATCGAGTACAGCTCGGTGAAGGCCTAGCAGATGCCCAAACAAGGATCAGTCGACCAGTCGACAGGGTTAGCAGAAATGAATACGACAAGGACACAATGGAAAGCAGAGCAAGTGTACCTTGTTTGGGTCGCTGTTGTGGTCGAGTGGAGGAATCCTTCTGGCTCCGCGCGGGTTGTCCCTATTTCCGGTAACGGCTACCATCCATCTTTCCAGAGTGGCATCGTCGACTTCTTCTGGATGGACTCTAGTCTCGTCTTCGGGCCCACAGTACAACCACATGCAGTGGCTCCAGAATTGAAGGGGTTGGATGCGACGCTTGAGGAAGACCTCCAGAAGATCCATGCCCGTCACCCCCTCCCGAACCAACTGCACCACGCGCTCCATCAACATCTTCACGTCGGCTTTCTCCTCCGGAATCAGCTTCAGAGGGGAGGGCTTGTTCACTCGGTCCATGGTAAACGGAGGGAGTCCACTCGACTGCCCTGGCGTCGACTGGACCTGACAGTAGAACCAAGTCGACTGCCAGCCTCTGACGGACTCGGGAAAGGACATGGGCGGGAAGGTGCTATTATTCCTCACCTGAATCCCCAGGCCCCCACACATTTGGACGACTCGGGTCTTCTCATCACCTGGGCTCGCCTTCTTCACGGTCTGAGAGCGACACGTGAAGATACGTTTGAACAAACCCCAGTGCGGTCGACAGCCCAAGAAACCCTCACACATGGACACGAATGCAGCAAGATAGGCAATGGAGTTTGGGGTAAAGTGGTGGAGCTGC
>NW_025285404.1:0-1141 GCF_018294505.1 Triticum aestivum
TGACGCCTTTGTCTGGTCATTGAACACAAACGAAGTACGCGAAGTTGCAGCTATGGCGAACTTTTAATCTAAACAAAACCCGAAGTCTAAACGATGCCCTAAGGGCTGTATATATGGAGGAAGAGGGGGGGAATTTCGTGGCCCTTGGTGGAGGGGTCCGAAATCAACCCTATCTCTTGTTTCCCCACACATACGTACTCTAAAAATAGCCTATACTTATGTATTTCGAAATTACATGGGCCTGGCCCAATAATAAGGTGACGCAGCACCTAAAATAGCCTCAGGACGAAATTTATGAAGTGGCATCTTGTATATTTCGTCCAAGGCTTCATGCACCCATTATGGTGGCTTCAAAGTCCTGAAATCATCACTTGTAACTCCGTTCTTGTTCCCCTTGCGCATGCCATCATCTCCATGCTTGTTCTTGCTCCAATGTTCATCCTTCTCCAAACTAGGCCCTTCATTTGTAAGCAAAACAAATGTATCCAATTTAGGCAGCATCATATTCTCATGAACATTAGAATCATTACCAAGAAACGAAAGTACCTGGTAATTTAGTTGGCGTGCACGAGCTCTAGTAATTGGTCCAGTATGTATAGCAGCAGGGGCTGTGGGTGTAACAATTGTATTGATGTCCTCATCATCCTCCCCTTCTTGAAATGAAGTCGTCCTCGACGGAAGTTCATCTTCCTCACCCAAATAAGGCTTCAAATCTTCAATGTTAAAAGTGGGACTAACCCCAAAATCTGCAGGCAGCTCAAGTTTATATGCATTATCATTTATTTTCTCTAACACCTTAAAGGGACCATCAGCACGTGGCATTAACTTTGATTTGCGCAAATCAGGAAATCTATCCTTACGCAAATGTAACCAAACAAGATCTCCAGGTGCAAACACAACATGTTTTCTACCCTTATCTCCAGCAAGTTTATATTTAGCATTCATACGCTCAATGTTTTCCTTAGTTAACTCATGCATTTTTAAAATCAATTCAGCACGTTGTTTAGCATCAAAATTAACCTTCTCCGAAGATGGAAGAGGCAACAAATCAATAGGTGCACGAGGTAGGAAACCATACACAACTTCAAAAGGGCACATCTTAGTAGTAGAATGCAATGAACGATTATAAGCAAATTCAATA
>NW_025285405.1:0-1141 GCF_018294505.1 Triticum aestivum
TTTTGCCATTCCGGCAACCAAATGGACGGCGGAAGGCATCTACGTGTTGCTGAGGTTGAGCCGCGACTATTGGTGGTGGTGGTTGGGCTCGGGGTGGCCGGAGTTGACGGCGGCGAGCTCGGCTGCGGCCGCCGGGGTTCGGTCGTGCACGGGAACAGGGTTGGAGCTCGAAGTCGAGCGAAGCGAGGCGCTAGGGATGCTCTACGGGGTCTTGCGAACTCGTTGGACTCGCCGGGGTGACCAAATGGTCACCGGAGCTGCGTCGACGGCGAGCTCGGCGACGGCGGAGGTTCGGCCGTGGTGGGGAGGAGGCTACGGTGGGGAAACGAGGGGGAGGAGAGGGGGAAACGGTGGCGTAGCTCACCGCGGTTGCAGTGGGCGTCGAAGTGGGCTCGGGGACGCGCTGGAGACGGCGAATCGACGGCGACGGTGGTCGGAGCCCGAAGAGGGGAACGACGACGTGGCGGCGATGCAGGGCTTCCGGGGAGCTGTGGAGCGGTGGGGAGGAAGAGGGAGTCGAGGCGGAGCTCCTGAGCTAGTCGGGGGAGCGAGGGGTGGTCGGAGATGGCTGCTATGGCGAACGGCGGCGACGGTGGTGTTCGGCCGTGTGAGAGAGAGAGCGAGAGAGAGGAAGGAAGAGCCGGGAGAGAGTGAGAGAGAGCAGGGGGGGATCGGGACGGCCTGCGGGAGTCGTCCACGCGGCCAGGAGCTCGTCGGCAAGCAGGAGGTGGCCGCGCGGCCGTGCGCGCGCGAGCACGCAGCAGCTTCGGGGCGAGGGGAGGAAGACGACGGAGAGCTGCAGTGGTGGGCTGGGCCGGCTGCTGGCTGGGCCGGCCAGCTGGCTGGGCCGCACAGTGGAGGAGCCCAGGTAGGCTCCTCCTGTTATATATTTTCTGTTTTCTAATTTCTGACATTTGTTTTGATTTAAAAAAAATATTAAATCATTTATTTAACTTATGCCAATTTTTGCAGGAGCTATATATATTATTCCAGAGCTCCTTTAGAAATGGCATAATATTTGGACCATATTTCATATATATAGAAATATATTTCCAATGCAAATATTTATGCATTAATTCCAAATGCCCAAAATAAATGTCCATGAGCCACTAAAAATATTGGTTTGATTTTTATCTCTGTC
>NW_025285406.1:0-1141 GCF_018294505.1 Triticum aestivum
GCTACAGCCCGGTTCACCGGAGTCCTGCTAGCCCAGTGCTACAGCCTGGGTTCACTCGCTGATGACCGACACGTTCGATGCTGGGTCATGGATGCCTGTCCCTGTAAGTTTGTGCCACTTTGGGTTTACGACTAGCCATGTCAGCCCGGGCTCCTTATCATATGGATGCTAGCGACACTGTCATATACGTGTGCCAAAAGGCGCAAACGGTCCCGGGCAAAGGTAAGGCGACACCCGTGGGAATACCGTGCGTGAGGCCGCAAAGTGATATGAGGTGTTACATGCTAGATCGATGTGGCATTGAGTCGGGGTCCTGACAGCGTTGGTATCAGAGCTTGACTGCCTGTAGGATTACCAAGCCATACTGGTCGAAGTTGAGTCTAGAAATTCTTTAGTTATATAAGGGAATTGATTGTGGGATGGAACGTAAGGCTCTTCTTACTCCTTATACTTTATGCCCTTCTGATCTGAGTCATATTATCTTTCCTACGGGGATTAAGAACTAGGCTATCTCTTCTTTCTATCAGGATCACGTGTTACTAATCCGTAGACTTATAAGATTGTTGGATTTAAGTCTCAGTTCAGTTCCTACTACTTCCGTATGCTAATTGTTGATCTCGGAACCTTGATATTGTGCTTCTGAGTGGTTATGCCACCATTTTTGTGAATTCTCAAATCTTTTCTGAGCATTTACAGCCGTTATGCTGTCCGAGTCATTCCAGGTTTCTAAATAGTCTGATGCATTTGCAAAATCCTTTTCCTCTGGTTTCGATGCTCCTTTATGCCAGCTCAATTACACTAATTGTTGAGTTGAGGTATTCTATTGCCTTGACATTATGTTGGAGTTACTATTATGGCCCTAGGTGTTTAAGGGAGTCACCTAGTAATCTAGCAATGTTTTGTGATCCTAGTGTGATGATCCTGGCCTTTATTCTCGAAAGCATCCCGTGATGCCACTTAGGAGTAGGTATTCTACTCCTGGGTTCTGAACCCGAGATTCACTCTACTTACTTCATGTTGATAGGGTTTGCTAGTTCCTTTAGGATATTAGTAACCTTTGCGATAGTCCTCGAGGTTCGTGGTATATCCTTCTTCCAAATACCATGAACTACTTATGGCAGAAGTTCCTCGTTGAACTGAA
>NW_025285407.1:0-1141 GCF_018294505.1 Triticum aestivum
GACGTCGGCACATGTGCTATAGGAATGATGGTATTTTTTCATAATTTTTGGTGATGGAGAAGTATCCGAAAAATTCCCTCTACACGGAATGCCCTTCGCGCGTCTACGGCTGTGGCCGGCGGCCTCCGGGGGCTAGCATGCCGCCAAATCTTGCGCCGGCGGCCTCTCACAAGTCTGGAAGTGTTTACGCGGTTGCAGACGCCCGGCATGCGTGTCCGGGGTGTGCCCCCCTCACGAACGGCGCTGCCGCCGGCACCTGGAGGGGGGAAACGGACGCGTGGGGTCTACACGGAGGGGATCTTGCTGTGGGTCTTCCCCGGATGTTGCTCCAATGTGTTCCTATGGGCTGACCTAACACAACCGGGTGGGAAGGTCCACTGGTCAAAGCCCGTCCGTGCAAAGTCAAAGGTGTAGATCCCGTGGTCAAACGCTACAGGGTTAGGCGGGACGGGGGCACTGGGGGGGGGAGGGTAGCAATGCCACCGGAGCGTCGCACCGGGCCCTCATACATGCGGGGTGGTGTGGTGGCATGTCCGAAGAGGCGGGACGCTTCTCCAGGGCGTGGCCCCCCTCACGGACGGCGATGACACGGTAGTAGACGTTCTGTGGTAACGATGCGGCGTCAATATTACTAAATACTCGGAGCGCGATAAAATCATGATTTTTTTTGCAAGACGTGGGCACATGTGCTATAGGAACGATGGTATTTTTCATAATTTTTGGTGATGGAGAAGTATCCGAAAAATTCCCTCCACGCGGATTGCCCTTCGCGCGTCTACGGCTGTGGCCGGCGACCTCCAGGGGCTAGCATGCCGCCAAATCTTGCACTGGCGGCCTCTCACAAGTCTGGAAGTGTTGTCGCGGTTGCAAACGCCCGGCACGCGTGTCGGGGGTGTGCCCCCCTCACGGACGGCGCTGCCGCCGGCACCTGGAGGGGGGAAACGGATGCGTGGGGTCTACACGGAGGGGATCTTGCTGTGGGTCTGCCCCGGATGTTGCTCCAAAGTGTTCCTATGGGTTGACCTAATACAACCGGGTGGGGAGGTCCACTGGTCAAAGCGCGTCCGTGCAAAGTCAAAGGGGTAGATCCCGTGGTCAAACGCTACAGGGTTAGGCGGGACGAGGGCACTGGGGGGGGGGG
>NW_025285408.1:0-1141 GCF_018294505.1 Triticum aestivum
TTCGGTACATCAAAATGCATAAACTCATAATAACTGTCATCGTAACGTTAAGCGTGCGGACCCTACGGTTCGAGAACAATGTAGACATGACCGAGACACGTCTCCGGTCAATAACCAATAGCGGGACCTGGATGCCCATATTGGCTCCTACATATTCTACGAAGATCTTTATCGGTCAGACCGCATAACAACATACGTTGTTCCCTTTGTCATTGGTATGTTACTTGCCCGAGATTCGATCGTCGGTATCCAATACCTAGTTCAATCTCGTTACCGGCAAGTCTCTTTACTCGTTCCGTAATACATCATCTCACAACTACCATATTAGTTGTAATGCTTGCAAGGCTTATGTGATGTGCATTACCGAGAGGGCCCAGAGATACCTCTCCGACAATCAGAGTGACAAAACCTAATCTCGAAATACGCCAACCCAACATGTACCATTGGAGACACCTGTAGTACTCCTTTATAATCACCCAGTTACGTTGTGACGTTTGGTAGTACCCAAAGTGTTCCTCCGGTAAACGGGAGTTGCATAATCTCATAGTTATAGGGACATGTATAAGTCATGAAGAAAGCAATAGCAACATACTAAACGATCGGGTGCTAAGCTAATGGAATGGGTCATGTCAATCAGATCATTCAACTAATGATGTGACCTCGTTAATCAAATAACAACTCATTGTTCATGGTTAGGAAACATAACCATCTTTGACTAACGAGCTAGTCAAGTAGAGGCATACTAGTGACACTTTGTTTGTCTATTTATTCACACATGTATTATGTTTCCGGTTAATACAATTCTAGCATGAATAATAAACATTTATCATGATTATAAGGAAATAAATAATAACTTTATTATTGCCTCTAGGGCATATTTCCTTCACTTCTCACCAGCGCGGAGCTAAGTGCTGCCACTGGGCGTGGGAGGGAGCCCCAGGGCCTGAGGCCGGCGCTCCTGAGACTCCGGGGCGTGTACAGCCCCAACTCATTATTACGTGAGAGTGTCACGGGCGGCGAGCTTCACAGGCGTTGGCCTTCTTCACAGGCTCTGGGCCTTTTCCAAAACGCGACAGCTTCACAGGCATTCGCCTTCTTCACAGGCTCCGGGCCTTCTCCAAAACGCGACGGCTTCACAGGC
>NW_025285409.1:0-1141 GCF_018294505.1 Triticum aestivum
ACCTTACACGTACGCTTACGTGAGACAGGTTCCACCGACTGACATGCACTAGTTGCATAAGGTGGCTAGCGGGTGTCTGTCTCTCCTACTTTAGTCGGAACGGATTCGATGAAAAGGGTCCTTATGAAGGGTAAATAGAAATTGGCAAATCACGTTGTGGTCATACGTAGGTAAGAAACGTTCTTGCTAGAAACCTACAAGCCACGTAAAAACTTGCAACAACAATTAGAGGACGTCTAACTTGTTTTTGCAGCATGTGCTATGTGATGTGATATGGCCAGAAGATGTGATGAATGATATATGTGATGTATGAGATTGATCATATTCTTGTAATAGGAATCACGACTTGCATGTCGATGAGTATGACAACCGGCAGGAGCCATAGGAGTTGTCTTTATTATTTTTGTATGACCTGCGTGTCATTGAATAACGCCATGTAAATTACTTTACTTTGTTGCTAAACGCGTTAGCCATAGAAGTAGAAGTAATCGTTGGCGTGACGACTTCATGAAGACACAATGATGGAGATCATGATGATGGAGATCATGGTGTCATGCCGGTGACGAAGATGATCATGGTGCCCCGAAGATGGAGATCAAAGGAGCATAATGATATTGGCCATATCATGTCACTATTTGATTGCATGTGATGTTTATCATGTTTTGCATCTTATTTGCTTAGAACGACGGTAGTAAGTAAGATGATCCCTTATGATAATTTCAAGAATAGTGTTCCCCCTAACTGTGCACCGTTGCGAAGGTTCGTTGTTTCGAAGCACCACGTGATGATCGGGTGTGATAGATTCTAACGTTCGAATACAACGGGTGTTGACGAGCCTAGCATGTACAGACATGGCCTCGGAACACACGCAATACACTTAGGTTGACTTGACGAGCCTAGCATGTACAGACATGGCCTCGGAACACGGAGGACCGAAAGGTCGAGCATGAGTCGTATAGAAGATACGATCAACATGGAGATGTTCACCGATCTTGACTAGTCCGTCTCACGTGATGATCGGACACGGCCTAGTTAACTCGGATCATGTTTCACTTAGATGACTAGAGGGATGTCTATCTGAGTGGGAGTTCATTGAGTAATTTGATTAGATGAACTTAATTATCATGAACTTAGTCTAAAA
>NW_025285410.1:0-1141 GCF_018294505.1 Triticum aestivum
TGTGCTTTTCAATTTCAGGGTCATTTGGCTTAAAAAATCAGTAAATGCATGAAAAATACCAAATGAAGTCAGAAAGGGTTCAAAATTGATGATGTGGCTTTGAATGGTGCATTTTGAACACACAAAAAGTCTGGAGTTCAAATAAGTTCAAAAAAATGAAATCCCTTTGTAACAAATGATTTTTCGTCCGAAACCCTGATACTTCGAAAGAGATTGTCCATTTCATACACAAAGTGCATCCAACTTTTGTCGTAACCCTCTCAACCTTTTACCACATGCTATGTGGGTGAAATGATGATATCATGCCAACTTTCAACCTTTTCAGAGTTCATTTATAGTGCTTTTCAATTCCAGGGCCATTTAGCGTAAAAAAATTAGTAAATGCATGAAAAATACCAAATGAAGTCAGAAAGGGTTCGAAATTGATGATGTGGCTTTGAATGGTGCATTTTGAACACACAAAAAGTTTGGAGTTCCAATAAGTTCAAAACAATGAAATCCCTTTGTAACTGATTAGTTCTCATCCGAAACCCTAATACTTCAAAAGAGATTGTCCATTTTGTACATGAAGTGCATCCAGCTTTTTCCGTAACGCGCTCAAATTTTTAGCACATGCTATGTGGGTGAAATGATGATACCATGCCAATTTTCAACATTTTCAGAGTTCATTTGTAGTGCTTTTCAATTTCAGGGTCCTTTAGCTTAAAAAATCAGTAAATGCATGAAAAATACCAAATGAAGTCAGAAAGGGTTCAAAATTGATGATGTGGCTTTGAATGGTGCATTTTGAACACACAAAAAGTCTGGAGTTCAAATAAGTTCAAAAAATGAAATCCCTTCGTAACAGATGAGTTTTCGTCCGAAACCCTCATACTTCGAAAGAGATTGGCCATTTTGTACATGAACTGCATCTAGCTTTTGCCATAACCCTCTCAACTTTTTAGCACATGCTATGTGGGTGAAATGATGATACCATGCAAACTTTCAACGTTTTCAGAGTTCATTTGTCGTGCTTTTCAATTTCAGGGTCATTTGGCTTAAAAAATCAGTAAATGCATGAAAAATACCAAATGAAGTCAGAAAGGGTTCAAAATTGATGATGTGGCTTTGAATGGTGCATTTTGAACACACAAAAAGTCTG
>NW_025285411.1:0-1141 GCF_018294505.1 Triticum aestivum
GGATTGGCTGGTTGAGCGGTGCGGGCTGGAGAGGATCGAGGAGTGGAGGAAGGAGATCTATGTCACGGCGAGAGGCAGGGTGAGGGACCAGCCGGACAGCTACCGGGACAAGTGGGATGACGACGCCCAACTGTTGGAGCAAGCGCAACGTGAGATCTCGCCAAGTTCTGATCTTACCTCATCGAGGGCTACTTGCGGTTCGGCTTATTCGGAAATGGAATGGTTGATGATATGAAGGACCTTATTTTGTTTGGACAAAAATATTTTAAATATAAGTATAAATAAAAGAGTGCACTAGCCGGAAATCGAACCCTGGTCTGTACTGTGGTAGGGTATTATTCTACCACTAGACCCGGGTATATGCCAATAATTTGTATGAAAACGATGCATAAAAATTTTCACAACATATATAGGTACATATGTGCTAACCGGATCTAGTTTACTCCGTAAAAATGGAAAGCAGTTGAACAAAAAGCAATAGAAAATAGCATGCATGCATAGAAGGAAATGAAAATTGTACCTGTTGTGCCCCTGGTTTGAACAAAGATGCCAATGGAGATCAAATGTAAGTATTTCATCCCTAGCTCCGTATCACACACCCACCATCGTTCCTTCCCACATTCAAGTTGTGAAAACGGTGATTAAGGGTCTCCCCGTGTGCCCACTGTGGGTTTCACCGTGGAGCCGCCGCTCGAGTCGCACCGATCCAATTTTTTTGGGTGTCAGATTCCGTGGTGAAGAGGATTATGAAGCTTCTGCTAGCTCGATGAACTGAAGTGAAAAGCTAGCCTCTAGGTAGCAATTGATTCATTCCAGAAATTTGTACTAGAGTAGTACACCCATCGGAACAACCCAAGAGCCATCCCTGCAGCGAGCAAGGTCCCCGTCGCATCGTCGGCCACATGGCTTCGTCGGTGTCTTCCGATAGCGGCAAACAGGAACAATAGATTTTTGGTGGCGGCGGCTAGGATTCAGGCTGCCTCCCGAGTCGCCCACACGGGAGCGACGCGGCGGCAGTTGATGTTCATATCCAGGAAGTTCAAGTTAATTAGTTGTGTTATAGTTTTTGAAGGGTACACATAAAATTTTGAAGCACAAAATCTCATTTCAGAACATGTACTAGAGTAGTACACCCATCGGA
>NW_025285412.1:0-580 GCF_018294505.1 Triticum aestivum
AATCTCTTTCGGAGTATCAGGGATTCAGACGAGAACTCATCTGTTACAAGGGCACTTCAATGTTTTTCAAAAAATTTTAAACTCGAGCCTATTTTTGCGTTCAGTGTGCATCATTCAAAGCGACGTCATCAATTTCCAACACGTTCAGACATCATTTGCTATTTTTTAGTCATTTACCGATTTGTTTACAGAGCTAAATGATGGTGAAATTGAAAATCAACACAAAATGAACTCTGGAAATGATGGAACTTGGCATGGTATCATCATTTCACCCTTATAGCATGTGCAAAAGAGTAGAGAGGGTCACAGCGAAAACTGGACGCACCTCGTGTACAAACTGGACAATCTCTTTCGGAGTATCAGGGTTTCGGACAAGAACTCATCTGTTACACGTGCACTTCAATGTTTTTTAAACTTTTTTGAACTCCAGCCTATTTTTGCGTTCAGTATGCATCATTCAAAGCGACGCCATCAATTTCCAACATGTTCTGACATCATTTGCTGTTTTTTCAGTCGTTTATCGATTTGTTTCGAGAGCTAAATGTTGGTGAAATTGAAAATCACTACAAAATGAACTCTG
>NW_025285412.1:590-1141 GCF_018294505.1 Triticum aestivum
ATCAGGGTTTCGGACGAGAACTCATCTGTTACACGTGCACTTCAATGTTTTTTAAACTTTTTTGAACTCCAGCCTAGTTTTGCGTTCAGTATGCATCATTCAAAGCAACATCATCAATTTCCAACATGTTCTGACATCATTTGCTGTTTTTTCAGTCGTTTACCGATTTGTTTAGAGAGCTAAATGACGGTGAAATTGAAAATCACTACAAAATGAACTCTGGAAATGTTGGAACTTGGCATGGTATCATCATTTCACCCGCATAGCATGTGCAAAAGAGTAGAGAGGGTCACGGCGAAAACTGGACACACCTCATGTACAAACTGGACAATCTCTTTCGGAGTATCAGGGATGCGGACGAGAACTCATCTGTTACAAGGGCACTTCAATGTTTTTCAAACTTTTTTGAACTCGAGCCTATTTTTGCGTTCAGTGTGCATCATTCAAAGCGACGTCATCAATTTCCAACACGTTGAGACATCATTTGCTATTTTTCAGTCATTTACCGATTTGTTTAGAGAGCTAAATGACGGTGAAATTGAAAATCAACA
>NW_025285413.1:0-1141 GCF_018294505.1 Triticum aestivum
GAGTACACGGTCGAAGAGCAATTCCGAGATTTTAATCAAAGCCAGTATCTCTGCACTGTCAGGATATTTCCATCTTATCCTGGATCCACCGAGCCTCTTCACTGTTCCTATGGACTCGGGGTTACTATTGAGATGGCTGTGCAGGACGCCGCCTACTCTATGATGACCATTATGCGAGTCAGATCTGGTTTATTTCGGGACTCTGATTTCCGGTATATGCCAGGATCACTTCCGGGAGCACAAGGGTATCTCCAGGCTATCTATGCTGACCCCACTCAGGAGGATTCACGGACTCGCACCACTGCTGAGATGCTCGAGGATAAGGACCGTGAAAATCGGGCCTTAAGGTTAGAGCTCTTCAATACCCGTGCTGACCACTGGGCCACGTTGACTCGGTTCGCACCGGCGGTGCAAGCTGGATATTCAGATATGCGCGATCTCTATCCTGTGAGATCTGCTCTACCGGACGTGATGGTTTGGCGTGATGTAGGAGGCATCACCCCACCTCGCAGTCCCCGCAGGCCACCGTTTGCTGGTCCAAGGCCTCATCCTAGCCCCGATGGTCCACAAGCTCCGCGAGACCGTCTGTTTCCGGATGATCATGTTGAACTTCCAGGCTATGGAGGTGACTTCTACGAGGACTACTACGGATCGGTCTGAGTTAGTGGTAGTATCACTAGTTCGCACTAGCTGTGTCGTCTATCATCCCGCGTGACTCGTGGGATATGACTTAGCTTGTACTCCTCCGGAGGTGTAGAAAAATAATGTATAGGAGCTTGGAATGCCTCCGATGAGATGTAATCCTTTTTCACCGTAATAGTACTTTGTTTGGTCTTGTACTAAACCCTGTATGGTGTGTATGACGATGGAATAAAAGAAGCAGTTTCTGTATCTACCATGTCATACGGATGATCATCTTGCATTCCGACTTATTCCTTACATTATGTATCCTATGTCGGAATTTTACCGTCCTGACTAAATCATTGTCTTGGTTACCTAGGATGGTCAACACGCGCGCTAACCCTGCTTCCCAAGAGCAGGCCGAAGGCAGTGAAGCCAGGGATGCAAATCTGCCTCCTCCTCCTTCACTAGCCGAGGTTATGATGGAAGCTGAGAGAAACAAGCGGGAGACCAACCGTTT
>NW_025285414.1:0-1141 GCF_018294505.1 Triticum aestivum
TCAATCGAGGAAATCACTCCGGGACCCCAAAACACTGAGTAATAGTCCAAGAGACGGGCCCGAATCGGCCAAAACTGCGAGTGTTGATGACCGACACGTAAATGCACCCCAGGGATCGTCAATCGTGGAAATCGCTCTAGGACCCCAAAACGGTGAGTAATAGTGCACGAAAAGAACTAGAATTGGCCAAAATTGTGAGTGTTGATACCGACACGTAAGCGCACCTTGGGGTTCAACAACTATGGAAATTGCTTTGGGACCCCAAAACGGTGAGTAATAGTCCAAGAATCAGGCCAGAATCAGCCCGAACTGCGATTGCTGATGACCGACACGTAAGCACACCTTAGGGTTCAACAACCATGGAAATCGCTTTCGGACCCCAAAACGGTGAGTAATAGTGCACGAAACGGGCCAGAATCGGCCAAAATTGCGACTGTTGACGACGGACACGTAAACGCACGCGGGGATCGTCAATCGTGGAAATAGCTCTGGGACCCCAAAATGGTGAGTAATAGTCCATGAAAGAGCCCAGAATCGAACGAAATAGGATTGCTGGTGAACAAAACATAAGCGCACCCCGGGGTGCGTCAATCATGGAAATGGCTCCGAGACACCAAAACAATGAGTAATAGACCATGAAACGGGGCAGAGTCGGCCAAAACTGTGAGTGTTGATGACCGACAAATAAATGCACCCCATGGATCATCAATCGTAGAAATCGCTTTAGGACCCCAAAACGGTGAGTAATAGTGCACGAAAAGAACCAGAATTGGACAAAATTATGAGTGTTGATAACCGACACGTAAACGCACCCTGGGGTTCGTCCGTTGTGGAAATCACTCCGGGGCCCCAAAACTGAGTAATAGTCCATGAAACAGGCCAGAATCGGCCAAAACTATGAGTGTTGATGGCCGACCCGCAAACGCACCCCAGGGTTCGTCAATCGAGGAATCACTCCGGGACCCCAAAACACTGAGTAATAGTCCAAGAGACGGGCCCGAATCGGCCAAAACTGCGAGTGTTGATGACCGACACGTAAATGCACACCAGGGATCGTCAATCGTGGAAATCGCTCTAGGACCCCAAAACGGTGAGTAATAGTGCACGAAAAGAACCAGAATTGGCCAAAATTGTGAGTGTT
>NW_025285415.1:0-1141 GCF_018294505.1 Triticum aestivum
AGACTGAAGGAAATATGCCCTAGAGGCAATAATAAAGTTATTATTTATTTCCTTATATCATGATAAAAGTTTATTATTCATGCTAGAATTGTATTAACCGGAAACATAATACATGTGTGAATACATAGACAAACAGAGTGTCACTAGTATGCCTCTACTTGACTAGCTCGTTAATCAAAGATGGTTATGTTTCCTAACCATTGACAAAGAGTTGTCATTTGATTAACGGGATCACATCATTAGTTGAATGATCTGATTGACATGACCCATTCCATTAGCTTAGCATCCGATCGTTTAGTATGTTGCTATTGCTTTCTTCATGACTTATACATGTTCCTATGACTATGAGATTATGTAACTCCCGTGTGCCGGAGGAACACTTTGTGTGCTACCAAACGTCACAACGTAACTGGGTGATTATAAAGGTACTCTATAGGTGTCTCCAAAGGTACATGTTGGGTTGACGTATTTCGAGATTAGGATTTGTCACTCCGATCGTCGGAGAGGTATCTCTGGGCCCTCTCGGTAATGCACATCACTTAAGCCTTGCAAGCAATGCAACTAATGAGTTAGTTGCGAGATGATGTATTACAGAACGAGTAAAGAGACTTGCCGGTAACGAGATTGAACTAGGTATTGGATACCGACGATCGAATCTCGGGCAAGTAACATACCGATGACAAAGGGAACAACGTATGTTGTTATGCGGTCTGACCGATAAAGATCTTCGTAGAATATGTAGGAGCCAATATGGGCATCCAGGTCCCGCTATTGGTTATTGACCGGAGACATGTCTCGGTCATGTCTACATTGTTCTCGAACCCATAGGGTCCGCACGCTTAAGGTTTCGATGACAGTTATATTATGAGTTTATATGTTTTGATGTACCGAAGGTTGTTCGGAGTCCCGGATGTGATCACGGACATGACGAGGAGTCTCGAAATGGTCGAGACATAAAGATTGATATATTGGATGGCTATATTCGGACACCGGAAGTGTTCCGGGTGATTTCGGAGAAAACCGGAAAGCCGGAGGGTTACCGGAACCCCCCCGGGAGAAGTAATGGGCCATATGGGCCTTAGTGGAGAGAGAGAGGGGCAGCCAAAGGTGGGCCGCGCGCCTCCTCCCCCCTGGTCCGAAT
>NW_025285416.1:0-1140 GCF_018294505.1 Triticum aestivum
CACTGAACGAGGGAGTAATCATCAGCGCGAGACTGCCAAGCATTCATAATGTCTTGGTTCTCTGGGACGGGAGCGTCACCTAGCGGTCCTTCTAGGACATATTGTTTCCTGGCAGCTATGAGGATGATCCTCAGGTTCCGGACCCAGTCCGTATAGTTGCTGCCATCATCTTTCAGCTTGGTTTTCTCTAGGAACGCGTTGAAGTTCATGTTGACATTAGCGTTGGCCATTGATCTACAAGACATATTTGCAAAGGTTTTAGACTAAGTTCATGATAATAAAGTTCTAATCAAATTATGAACTCCCACTTAGATTAGACATCCCTTTAGTCATCTAAGTGTTACACGATCCGAGTCGACCAGCCCGTGTCCGATCATCACGTGAGACGGACTAGTCATCGTCGGTGAACATTTTCATGTTGATCGTATCTTCCATACGACTCGTGTTCGCCCTTTCGGTCTCCGTGTTACGAGGCCATGTCTGCACATGCTAGGCTCGTCAAGTTAACCCTAAGTGTTTTCGCTGTGTAAAACTGTCTTACACCCGTTGTATGTGAACGTAAGAATCCATCACACCCGATCATCACGTGGTGCTTAGAAACGACGAACTGTAGCAACGGTGCACAGTTAGGGGAGAACACTTCTTGAAATTTTATAAGGGATCATCTTATTTACTACCGTCGTCCTAAGTAAACAACATGCATAATACATAATAAACATCACATGCAATTATATAGTTGTGACATGATATGGCCAATATCATATAGCTCCATTGATCTTCATCTTCGGGGCTCCATGATCATCTTGTCACCGGCTTGACACCATGATCTCCATCATCATGATCTCCATCATCGTGTCTTCATGAAGTTGTCACGCCAACGACTACTTCTACTTCTATGACTAACGTTTAGCAATAAAGTAAAGTAGTTTACATGACGTTATTCAATGACACGCAGGTCATACAAAAAATAATGACAACTCCTATGGCTCCTGCCGGTTGTCATACTCATCGACATGCAAGTCGTGAATCCTATTACAAAGAACATGATCTCATACATCACAATTCATCATTCATCACAACTTCTGGCCATATCACATCACATGATCAATCGCTGCAAAAACAAGTTAGACGTCCTCTAAT
>NW_025285417.1:0-1140 GCF_018294505.1 Triticum aestivum
TATCTCTGGGCCCACTCGGTAATGCATCATCATAATGAGCTCAATGTGACCAAGGTGTTGGACACGGGATCATGCATTACGGTACGAGTAAAGTGACTTGCCGGTAACGAGACTGAACAAGGTATTGGGATACCGACGATCGAGTCTCGGGCAAGTAACGTACCGATTGACAAAGGGAATTGCATACAGGGTTTGATCGAATCCTCGACATCGTGGTTCATCCGATGACAACATCGAGGAGCATGTGGGAGCCATCATGGGTATCCAGATCCCGCTGTTGGTTATTGACTGAGAGCGTCTCGGTCATGTCTGCATGTCTCCCGAACCCGTAGGGTCTACACACTTAAGGTTCGGTGACGCTAGGGTTATTAGGAAGACTAGTATGTGACTACCGAATGTTGTTCGGAGTCCCGGATGGGATCCTGGACGTCACGAGGAGATCCGGAAGGGTCCGAAGGTAAAGATTTATATATGGGAAGTTGTCAAACAGACACCGGGAAGTTTCGGGGTCATACCGGTATTGTACCGGGGCCATCGAAAGGGTTCCGGGGGTCCACCGGGAGGGGCCACCCCTCCCGGGGGGCCACATGGGCTGCGTGGGGCAGGGAGCCAGCCCCTGGTGGGCTGGCCGCACCCCGTCCCTTGGGCCCATGCGCCTAGGGTTGAGGGGGGAACCCTAGAGGGGGCGCCCCCCTTGGCTTGGGGGGCAAGCCACCCTCTCCCCTCTCCCCTAGGCCGCCGCACCCCCCCTAGATGGGTTCTAGGGGGCCGGCCCCCTTCTCCCTTCCCCCTATAAATAGAGGGGTGAGGGGAGGGCAGCCGCACCACCCTCCAAGGCGCAGCCCTCCCCTCCCCAACACCTCTCCTCCTCCGTTGTGTGCTTGGCGAAGCCCTGTCGGAGTACTGCCTCTCCACCATCACCACGCCGTCGTGCTGCCGGTGGAGCTGTCTTCCTCAACCTCTCCTTCCCCCTTGCTGGATCAAGAAGGAGGAGACGTCTCCCGTCCCGTACGTGTGTTGAACGCGGAGGTGCTGTCCGTTCAGCACTTGGTCATCGGTGATTCGAATCACGTCGAGTACGACTACATCATCACCTTGCAAGCTTCCGCACGCGATCTACAAGTGGTATGTAGATGCAAA
>NW_025285418.1:0-1140 GCF_018294505.1 Triticum aestivum
TCGGCTTCTTGATCACCCTTGTCCTCTGTCCAGGAGTTGCAAGTAGTTTCTGGTGTTTGTAGTATGCTGGAGGCCGTGCGCAGCGCTGACCGTAGGGGTGGGCTGTGATGCGGTAGGCACGTGGCCGGGTAAACCGGGCGCCCGTTTGGTGTCACGGAACCCTGTTCACATCGTTTGGGGCTGTGAGCGAAACTCCGGCCGGATCTCCTCATGGATGGAACCCGAATAGGCGATAAACCTGGACTAGAGACTTGAGTGTTTAGGCAGGCCGTGGCCGACACCCACGTTGGGCTTCCGCTTGAAGGTTGCCGAGTACATGTCGTGTAAACGGCGGTAAGTGGTGAGAGCGTGTGTGAAGAAGTACACCCCTGCAGGGTTAATATCATCTATTCGAATAGCCGTGTCCGCGGTAAAGGACTTCTGGGTTGCTTATATCAGTTCATAGACAAGTGAAAGTGGATACTTTAAAATGCGCAAGATAAGCGTGAGTGCTATGGATGGCGTTCTCGTAGGGAGACGGGAGCGGATCCATAGTGGTGTATTGATATGGTGAATATGTGGACTCGTGTGCACCACCTCAAAAGAGTCGCTTGCAGTCGTAGTTTAGGATAGCCACCGAGTCAAAGCTGGCTTGCTGCAGTTAAACTCCACCATCCCCTTTGTTGATAATGATGCATATGTAGTTAGTTCTGATATAAGTCTTGCTGGGTACATTTGTACTCACGTTTGCCTATTTTATGTTTTTGCAGAGAGACTTCGGTCTCACTAGTAGTTTCGCGTGGACTTCGATGTTTAGCTTGATACCTCAGCTACGATCCTGTGCCCTCGGCAGGATCTGATAGATGGTCAGGCTTCTCAGCCTTTTTCATTTATAGATGTCTGTACTCAGACATGATAGCTTCCGCTTGTGCTTTGACTTGTATGCTCTGATTGTTGGGTCATGAGACCCATGTTTGTAATGTCTCGCTCCTCGGAGCCTATTGAATAAACTACTTGAGTTGTAGAGTCATTTTGTGATGCCATGTTGTATTGCACATATCGAGCATATTGTGTGTATGTTATTGAAATGCTTGGTATGTGTGGGATCTGACTATCTAGTTGTTTATCTTTAGTAGCCTCTCTTACTGGGAAATGTCTCCT
>NW_025285419.1:0-1140 GCF_018294505.1 Triticum aestivum
CCGTCGCTGCCTCAGCTCGTCCCCGACCCCGCCGGTGGCCTCTACGGGAGCGCTGTGAGCCTAGCTACTCCTCCGACCCTCTCTCTCTCATTCCCGAGCCGTGTAGCCACCGCACGAGGATCACACGCCCGCACCGTCGCGGACCTCGTCGCCGACGTGCTTCCGGCCACACTCCGGCCACAAGATGGTGTCCATCTTGCTCACCGAGTCCCACAGCACCTAGCTAGCCACTCCACGAGCCTCACCGACCCCTCTAGCGCCAAGTTCATCCTCGACCGAACCCCGGTGGCCGCCAAAGTCGTCGCCAGCGCCAACTCCGGCCACCCCGACCCCAACGGACTCCGCCAAGAGCTGCGGTTTGTCCTCAGCTCCACTCCGGTGGTCTCCGCGGTCCTTTTGGTGGCCGAAATGGCCAAAACCACTCCCGCCGCCGCGTCGGGCTCGCCGGCGGCTAAACGCCGGCAGCCGACTTTGACTTTGACCACGGGTGGGTCCTGGTTGACTCCCCTGAGTCAATGACAGGTGGGGCCCAGCCCTGCTAATTATACAGGATTAGTTTTAATTAAATCTTAATTAAAATAATCACCCTGACATGCGGGACCCACTGTCAGGTTTGACCCAGACCTGTTCCGTTGACCTACTGATGTCACACTGACGTCAGGCTGACGCAGTAATTGATTTTCTGGATTTAAATTAAATCAGGAAATTCCAGAATATTATTTAAACTTCAAAAATTCATAACTTTTATTCTGTAACTCCAAATTGGACAAATTATATATGAAAAATGATCAGAAAAATCCAATCTATCCATCTGTACTATTTTCATGCATGATCAAACAAGTTAAATTGATGTTTTAAGCAGAACAAGGAAAAGCACTTTAAAAGACCATATTTGAATTTGAAATTTGAATCCTTGATTCAAATTTGTTCAAACCCCTCTGGTTTTAGTTGCATTAGCCCAACACACTCATATTGCCATGTTTCATGCATGCATCATATTGTTGCACATTGTTTGGTGATGCTTGTGTATCGATGTCCTTTGCGACAGGTTCTGCCCCCGAGGAGTACCGTGATTACCCTAACGAAGAACCATATCAGTGCATCGAACCATCAGGCAAGCAACCAACCATTTGATCATAT
>NW_025285420.1:0-1140 GCF_018294505.1 Triticum aestivum
GCCTCCGCGCCGCCGCCCGCGGCTCCCTCGCCGCCCGGGAACATCGGCGCCGGCCGCCGCCGCCCTCGCCGGCGCGCGGGCCGCGCCACCGCGTCGGGCACCACCGCCCCGGCCACCACCGGATCCGCCCCGGCCGGCCTCCTCCCGCGACTCCGGCGGCCAAGTCCGGCCAGCTACAGTGTTCCTCGGCGCCGCCTCGGAATCCGTGCCCGCGCCAGATCTGGATCCGGGCTAGGTTGACTTCTCCCCGAAACCCTAATCTTCCAGATTTCGTGCTAGCTTTGACTGCTTGTATCTCCGCAACCGTAGCTCCGTTTTGGGCGTATGATATATCAAAATCTTCGTCTCGACATGTACATCATTTCATTCCATTGCATCATTTGCATTTGAGGTCATCTTGATACCCAAAATGCTGGTAGAAGGAGGCTTCGTGAGTTAAATTGCAGATCCGTTAGTTCATAATGCACTTTTGTCATTTTTGCTATATTTAATTCGTGCATGATATGCCTGTGCCCCTTTGGGATGTATTGTGAAGCATTTTGTCTTCTTTCCAGAGGTGCCACCCATGCATTTTTAGGATGTGTGTGTTGTCTTGTGCAAGCTTGCGAAGAGAGGTATCTGAGATTGCAGATTTCAGGGACTTAGTGATTTTCGCTAAGTCTGGGATTTTTTTAGTTCATGATGCTATATGTCCAGCTTGTTTCCTAATGATCCGTGCCTCTTTTGAGGATGATCACTAAGGGAGTTTTGATATTTATGTCATGCTCTATCCATCCATGTCTTTGTTGGCATTTGTGGAGTGCTCTAGGTTGACTCAATCGAGCTCAACTTTTGCTTCGTTGTTAATCTGGGCAGATCGTTAACTTGTTTGCGATTTCGCCGATGCTACCGTTAGTGTTCCATGCATGCTATGCCTTCGTTCTTGCCATGTGTAGCTAGCACTTTGTGCCTTCTTGCTGGTTATATGCTTTACTTGCCATGACTTGCACCGTAGTGAGTGCATCGAGCTTGTTTACATGCCTTCGTGAGTTAAATTTCAGCATGTCTCAGTTTTCACTAAGTCTGAAAACTGATTGTGTTCGAGCGATGTTCGTGAGCTCGGTAGAGTATTTTGTGAACCCTTTTGGCCCCAGGTCACTT
>NW_025285421.1:0-1140 GCF_018294505.1 Triticum aestivum
AGTATGGCCGGGTACATCTAGGCATCGAGTCAGGCGAACCACTTGATTGAGGTCGCGAGTGGCCATCTGAAAGCACAATCATAAGGCAAGGGCATTAGAATTTCTAGCAAAATTTCGGCAGCATAACAGCTGTAAATGCTCAAAAAGGATTTTGAGACATTTGACAAAGGATTTCGTACACACTCAACATCATCATATCAAAGTTCTGAAACCATTCTAGCAACATAATGTGGTAGTAGAACTGAACTAGGCTTGTAACCATCAAACTTATAAGGTACTACTGATTAGTAACTCGTGATCCTGATAGAGAGAACAGATCCTAATTCCTTAACCCCCGGTGGAAGAATGGACTGACTCAGATCAGAATGTCATAAGATAAAGGAGTAAAAAGAGCCTTACGTTCCAACCCACAAACAATTCCCCTACATATAACTAAAGAATTTCTAGACTCAACATCGACCAGTCTGGCTTGGAGAACCTACAGGCAGTCCGGCTCTGATGCCAACGCTGTCAGGACCCCGACTCGATGTCACATCGATCTAGCCGGTAACACCTCATATCACTTTGCGGCCTCACGCACGGTATTCCCACGGGTGTCGCCTTACCTTTGCCCGGGACCGTTTGCGCCTTTTGGCTCACGTATATGATAGTGTCGCTAGCATCCATATGATAAGGAGCCCGGGCTGACATGACTAGTCGAAAACCCAAAGTGGCACAGACTTACAGGGACAGGCATCCATGACCCAGCTTCGAACGTGTCAGTCATCAGCAAGTGGGTCCGGGCTGTAGCACTGGGCTAGCAGGACTCCGGTAAACCGGGCTGTAGCGGGCTAACAGGACTCCGGTACTCAAAGCGTGACATTTCCCCGAAGGGACAGACACAGGAACGAAGAAGGACACATGCCGGCCAGCCTAAGTGTTCCAGAGCAGTAGCAAGCTACCATGGCTCAGCGGTAACACTAGGAGACATTTCCCTGTAAGAGAGGCTACTAAAGATAAACAACTAGATAGTCAGATCCCACACATACCAAGCATTTCAATCATACACACAATATGCTCGATATGTGCAAATACAACGAAGCATCACAACATGACTCTACGACACAAGTACTTTATTTAAGGCTCAGGGAGCCATACATA
>NW_025285422.1:0-1140 GCF_018294505.1 Triticum aestivum
AAACCCACTAGCATGTGTAGGAGTTGATTGAGCCATATGTATGTGTTGTTCCTACCTTGCTATGCCTGCTATGCTTAGAGTCGTGTCAGGTCTGGTTCATCTGGGTGATGGGCTAGAGTGAAATGATTATGTCGGTAATGAGAGTGGTGTGGTGAACACAATTTGGTAAAGGTATCGATGAGAGGCCATGTAGGAGTACATGGTGGGTTGTTTCATTGAAGCCGACCTTAAGCACTGAGATCTGTATGTGTGATTTAAGAATCAGCTACTACCATGCATTGGGCCCGAAACCAATGGACCCTCTCGACTTCTTATTCACCCTAGTTCTCCGTCCAGGAGTTGCAAGTAGTTTCTGGTGTTTGTAGCCTACTGGAGGCCGTGGACAGCGCTGACCGTAGGGGTGGGCTGTGATGCGGTAGGTACGTGGCACGGTGTACCGAGTACCCGTTAGGTATCTCGGGAACCCTGTTCACATCGTTCGGGGCCGTATGGGAAACTTCAGCCGGACTCCTTGCGGATGGAACCTGAATAGGCGATAAACCTGGACTGGAGGCTTAGGTGATTAGGTAGGTCGTGGCCGACACCCACGTTGGGCTTCCGCTTGAAGGTTGCCGAGTACATGCCGTGTAAGCGACGGTAAGTGGTGAGAGCGTGTATGAAGAAGTACACCCCTGCAGGGTTAACATGATCTATTCGAATAGCCGCGTCCGCGGTAAAGGACTACTTGGTTGCCTATACAGTTCATAGACAAGTAAATGGAAACTACTAAAAGCCTCAAGATAAGTGTGAGTGTCGAGGATGGCTCTTCCGTAGGAAGACGGAGGTGGATCCTCGGTAGTGTATTGAAGTGGTGAGTAGTGGACTCGTGTGCGCAAAACCATTTCAAGTTGGAGTATCGTAGGATAGCCTAGCCAAGAGTCAAAGCTGGCTTGCTGCAATAACTCCACCAACCCTTCTTGATACTATGCATGTATGTAGGATCTGATGTAAGTCTTGCTGAGTACCTTTGTACTCATGTTGCTATAATCTACATTTTTTATAGAAGACGCTGCAACCCCTTCTGATGGGTTCTATGTAGACGTTGACATCAACGAGTAGGCTAAAGACCCAGGTGGTGACCCTGAGCTTGTGAAGGACCAC
>NW_025285423.1:0-1140 GCF_018294505.1 Triticum aestivum
CGGTGGCTCTGGCCTTGTCCGCGTCATCGCCGGCGGCGAGGAGCTCACGGCCCCGGTGAAAAGGGCGGCTAGCGTGCGGGAACGAGCGCGGGGAGGAGGGGAAATGGAAGAGGAGCTCACAGCGGATCCGGTAGAGGCAACGGCGAGGCCGGGGAGGGGCTGGAGCTCGCGAATCCTCGAAAGTTCGCCGGCGGCCGAAGGTTGGGGACGAGCTCCGGGAAGACGCTACAGGGCTCCCGCGGTCGAATGGGTTGGTGTAGAAGACGCAGAAGGCGATGGCGGTTCCTCTGAACTCATCGGAGAGGCACGGGGTGGACGGTGGCCGCGGTGATGCTCGTCGGCGGCGGCGGGTGTGTTCGGTCCGGGCGGGAGAGAGGGAGCAGAGGAGGGAGGTTCGAGGGGGGAGAGTGAGCGAAACGGTCAGCGGGATCGGGACGGCCTGCGGGAGTCGTCCACGCGTCGAGGGGCTCGTCGTCAAGCAGGAGGTGGCCGCGCGGCCGTGTGCGTGCGAGCACGCAGCTGCTTCGGGGCGAGGGGAGGAAGACGACGGAGGGCTGCAGTGGTGGGCTGGGCCGGCTTCTGCAGCAGGCCGCACAGGTAGGCACCAGGTAAGTACTCTCTCTCTCTCTCTCTCTGTTTCCTCTTTTCTATTTTCTGCAATTTGTTTTTGATTTGATTTAAAATATCAAATCATTTAATAAAATCCTAGAAACAATTATGGGTGCTTTCTGAATTATTTCAGTGACCCTTAACAATTTCCAACATTTATTTGAACATTTAAATTATTTATAGTATTTAAATGCCCAAAGTCAAATACAATATGGTTTACTCAAAAATCCAAAAATGTCTTGGAAAAATATCCATCATCTCTGGAAATGGTTTTCACCCTTTTCCATTAATCATGAACATTTTTGCAAACCAATTTGGGTTCTTTGAAAAATATTTTGAAGTTGAACCTATTTGCATTGCTTTGGTGCTAGGGCTTGGTCCTCCCCATTTCAAATTTCATGAACTTCAAACATGATGCATGAATGCCTTGATGCAACTAATGACAGACAAATTCTAGGGCTGTGACAACTCACCCCCACTAAACAAGAATCTCGACCCGAGATTCAAGCGTAGGGTAGGATGAAGGGGGAA
>NW_025285424.1:0-1140 GCF_018294505.1 Triticum aestivum
TGTTAAGTATCCGCGAATGCCGAACAAGGCCAGGCCCACCTGTCTCCTAGGTGGTCTCAACCTGCCCTGTCGCTCCGCCACCAAGTAACAGTCGGGGGCCGTCGGGAACCCAGGCCCACCTCTACCGGGATGGAGCCACCTGCCCCTTCAGCCCCCAACTCCGAACAGTATCACAGGTAATGTAACAGTGTAAAGTATATAGTATATGCCCGTGATCACCTCCCGAAGTGATCACAGCCCAGTAGTATAGCATGGCAGACGGACAAGAGTGTAGGGCCACTGATGAAACACTAGCATCCTATACTAAGCATTTAGGATTGCGGGTAAGGTATCAATGACTGTAGCAACAATGACAGGCTATGCATCAGAATAGGATTAACGAAAGCAGTAACATGCTACACTACTCTAATGCAAGCAGTATAGAGGAGAATAGGCGATATCTGGTGATCAAGGGGGGGGCTTGCCTGGTTGCTCTGGCAAGAGAGAGGGGTCGTCAACTCCGTAGTCGAACTGGGCAGCAGCAGCGTCGGTCTCGTAGTCTACGGGAGAGAAGAGGGGGAAGAAACAATGAATACAATGCAAACAAATGCATATCGATGCATGACATGACAAGTAACGATGCTAGGTGCGCCCAATCGTGGTAGTTGGTGATACCGACGAAGGGGGGGAAACATCCGGGAAAGTATTCCCGGAGTTTCGCGTTTTCGGGCAGAGGAACCGGAGGGGGAAAGTTGCGGGTTCGGTAGGTTAGGGGTGTGTGGCGGACGAACGGACCGCGTATCCGGATTCGTCTCGTCGTTCTGAGCAACTTTCATGTTGAAAATATTTTAATCCGAGTTACGGATTAAAAGATATGATTTTTAAAAGATTTTAATAATTTTGGAATTTAATTATTTATTTAATTAATTCGAGAAAAAGGTATTTATGACGTCAGCATGATGTCATGCTGACGTCAGCAGTCAACAGGGGTTGACTGAGTCAACCCTGACATGTGGGTCCAGTGGGACCCACCTGTCATTCTCTATTTAAATTAATTAGGGTTTAGGTTAATCTAATTACAGTTTAATTAAACTTAACTAGTTAATTAATTTAATTAAACCGGATTAATTAACTTAATTAATTAATTAATTAATTAATAAT
>NW_025285425.1:0-1140 GCF_018294505.1 Triticum aestivum
GTCATCATTTGCTGAAACTTATCATGAAGCTCCTTGTTCGATAAATTCTCCCAGTCAATCTCGTCGGCTTGTGATCCTGGCATGGTTAGCAGCAATAGAAACACACAAGAATATGATCCTACAGACTACGAACAAGTGGTGGTGGTGGGTGTCACAAATCCGTCAAGCAAATCTCAAATTCTTACCAGTTCTTACCCAGCAGCAGGCGGTGATCGGCAACCGTTGTAGTCAAAAACTCTCAAAGCTTGGATAGAGCGATTACCAGGGAGAGTCAAACGCACGACGTAGATGTATGTGGAGCTGGGAAGGCTTATAATATGGTAGCAAAAAGGGTCAGCAATAATCAATTCAGAGATGCAAAGTTGAATAAACGCTCAACGACGGTACTGTGCTGGTCCTAGGCTAGACTGTGCTAGAGACGCGAGCTTAGAACACCAACAAAATCACGGCGCGGCACGTAAACAAGGGAAAAGCACACTCTGAATTTTTTTTTCGCTCTTTTTTTTGCGCTCTTTTTTTTTGCGCTCTTTTTTTTTTTGCGCTGCTTTTTTTTTGGCGAAAAAATCACTATAATGGCGAGTGTCTCAAAACTCTTCCTAGCTCAAACTGACAGGATGGGCACGAAATTTTTCGACCATATTTTTTTTTCGACTGCCCGGACCCAAAAACTGGCAATGGGTCAAAAAAAACTTCCTATAATGGCACCTGTCTCAAAACACTCAGAAACACCTAAAAATAGGATAGCCAGAAATTTTTTCGAAAAATGCGTTTTCGAAAAATTTTGGGCCTAAACGGAGCGTGGCTACCCGACTCTTTTTTTTTCCGAAACCTACTCCGGCAAGGAAACACGAATCGGAATCTGGATGGATCCCGAAAACAAACCTAATAAGCAAGGAACTCGGATTGGTGGTGGATATATGGTGGTGGTATATGGCAGCGGTGGTGGTAGCGGTGGTAGTATATGGATATGGATCGGTGGTGGTATATGGACACGGATTGGTGGTGGTATATGGATACGGATTCGGTGCGGTGGTGGTAGATGGCAGGGGCGATGATGATGGTGCGGCGGCGGCGTGACAACTTATGACCAGAACTCGAAACTCTAAAAGACTAGACTCTAAGACCAGCAACTAGACACGA
>NW_025285426.1:0-1140 GCF_018294505.1 Triticum aestivum
CAATCATATTATGGGGCCAGGAGGGTATCGCCTTTGGGAGCCTAGGTGGGAGAAGATGGAGAACGAGCTGAGGGCGCGAGGAATCCGTCCAGGTACGGAGGGATGGGACCCAAGGGCCAAAAGCTGGTGGTACGGGCATGGGGGAACGCTGAACCCGGAGACAGGGGAGTGTGTTTACCGGGGCAAAATAATTAAACCCACCCAAGCCCTTATTGACGCAATGAGGGATGCTCAAGAGGGGAAGATCAAGTTCAACAGAGAGAACGACGCGCTGACAAAAGCCCTCGGGAATCCTGAACACGGAGGACGTGTACGAGGCATGGGGCACATTCCGTGGAAAATAGGGTTCCCCCAGAACGATGACCCGTACGGTTACAGAAGCCGGAAGAGAAAGATGGATCAGGAAGCAGATGTTGTGGCGCGGTTGGCATCGGAAATGGATGTGATGAAGAAAACCGTGAGTGTACTAGTAGCCGAAAGAGATGCAGCTCGGGCGCAGCATGAAGATCATCCAGCGGATCTCAGAAGCCAGCAGCGGAGAAGCAGTGTGGCTTCCACGGAGGCCCCATCGGCTGGTGCAGATGCACCGACGATCGAAATTACTGCACCGGAGCCTCTGGTGGTCGAAATTACTGCACCGGAGCCTCTGGTGGTCGAAATTACTGCACCGGAGCCTCCTTGCTACCCCGTGGACGATATAAAGGAGATGAAAGAATGTCATATGTATTATCCTATCGGGAACATGTCCATGAAGGTAGCCATCGGCAGTGCTTTACCATGTTTACCTGGAGCACTCCACCACAACAACCCCATTCAAGATGGCTATGCTCGTGTCACGGTGGAGGACATAGTCCAAGGGTTTGAGGACCTGGAGATTGACATTGCTACACCTGAAGGGGAGAAAAGACTTGGAGATGTCAAGCGCCATTTCATTCTATGGCAAAAGAAGTTTATCAAGTTTCCAGGCGAGGCGCCAAGGACAACAAGTCCACCCCCCTACGGTGGTGGTGGTGGCGGTGGCGGTGGTGGTGGTGGTGGTGGTGGTGGTGGCGGTTCACCTACACCTCCGTCACGTCAGCCGACGCCCCCCAGTCCACAACGTCCGGCGGGTGATCAGACGCCGCCCCCCAGTCCTCGTCC